>NW_015112707.1:100985-104905 GCF_001443285.1 Poecilia latipinna | reverse complement strand
TCACTGTTTTGGTGATTTTAATGTTTTTATCTTTAAAAAAAAAACGTTAGAGTCCTTGTCAAACGGCATTTTGACTAAAGTACAAAGGGTTGGAGTCCCAGTTGACGGCGTCTCAACTAAAGTTCTACAGCTTTTTATTTCTCTTTCTCACTGTTAACATTTTAATTATGTTTTTTAAATTCCTTTCTCTTTCTCACATGCTGATTTTACTTTAATTATGTAAAGCACTTTGAAATGCCTTGCTGCTGAAATGTGCTATACAGATAAAATTTGATTGATTGATTGATTGATTGATTGATTGATTGATTGATTGATTGATTGATTGATTGATTGATTGTCAAATGGACTTGAGGGTCATGAATTGGTGAGCCACATTCACCAGTCATGAATTGGTGCTGCAACTTACAGTTATCTTATAACCAGTTGTGACTAATTTGACTAGATTTTCAACTTCTCAGAATCTTAAATTCATGACGTTAAAAAGGTAACTGCTCCTCAACAGATCAGGTTCCTTGACTTTATTAGTAAATCATTTTACATAGTTTCTTGGCAAACCTGTTGACAGTTCGAGCCTCTGCAGGCCTCAAAGACGCCGTAATGAGCATGTGTGAGCGTTTCAAACACTCCTCCTCCCACCCTTCGTGTCAACAATTACAGACTGAATGGAGTAATTTTCTTGCAAGTCAGTTTTATTCTGATTGCTGTCACATAAGAAAAATAATAAGACTGGAGTTAAATACAACCATTTAAACTGTGATGAATGCAAGTAACATTGAAAGGGAGTGAAAGAAAGACAGACAGGGGGACAATCGTAAGGGAAAATATATAAATAAAGAATACGGAAGGAGCAGAAGTCATCATGAGTGAATTAATTTCGTCTCAGCAGTGTAGCCATATTAAATGACACCTAGTGAAACATGTGGCTAAAGCTGTCATCTCCAGCACTTCTTTTCTGCACTGAATCATCTTAATCCCATTTAATACTGTACTGCTGAAAGTCTGTCTGTGTTGCCCACAATGTCGTACAGTAGCCTAGTGTTGTGTTTAATTACATGGTGAAGCTTTTGCTTCCTCTGAAGTGTTAAAGAAAAGGAATGCAACGGGGTAAAGTGCAATATAATGTTATATTTAATGAGATTATACTATTATTGACATAACTGATACTGGTGTCCAACAGAAGTAAATGTTTTTTCCTCTTCCTTTTTAATTCTATATGTGCAACAGTCAGACTGAGGCCCCAGCCAAGCCTTTCCAGGTTTCTTTATATTGTATTTTTATTCACATTTTTTAAATAGTCTGTGCTATATTCAATTTTAAAAACTTTTGTATTGCATCCACATTAGCAATATGCAATATTATTGATGAGTAGTAATATTTCATATTACTACACATTCCTTTTCATCTATTTATACCTACATCTGTTGCTGCTCACTGCCAGACAGCTAGCTGAAAGAGGAATTCTACTCTAATTTGAGGAAAGACAGGTTTGCAGGTTTTGCTGCAGTTAAATATTCCCTGTTGTGAAAAACAAATGGTATAGCTAACATTAAAATAATCACTATTTTATATTACTTTATCAGCAGTAGGAGTGACTATTACTTTTCTGTTTGAATAATTTCAAACAATTGTGTTTTCTTATTGTTTTGTGTAAAAAGTTTATCTTTTCTGAGTGGTATTTTTACCGAGCTTACATGTCAAGCTCTGAGAACCTCATACCAACCCATTACTAATCAGCTTCCTACAATCAATCATCTTCTCAAAGCACTAAAAACTTTACTCAGGTTGTATAAAAAGCATCAGTTTAATAATTGCTCCTCCTTCAGGGTTTGGTAGTTGACAAATCAGCCAAAATTGTGAATTTGATGGCTCCCGAAGTTAAGTTGGCCAGCACCTAAGCAACGACTTCACTGATTAATTACATTTACCTCTAAGAGATGCCATAAACTTGCTGATCCCGAAGGAGAAAAACGAGTTCCAGAAACAAAGAGGGAGTTGTGACAGAGCTCCTCACCAGTTTCATATCTGCTCCTGCTGAGATCTGGGCCCATCCGTGGGTGAGAGATGAGGCTCTAGGAGTGCAGCTCTAACACTTTGTCACCGCAGACAATGAGAGGGGGGAAACTGTCAGGTATAATCAGCGGGTGTGACGCATAAAAGTAGAGAAGGGCACAATTTGAGGATGGATTAAGAGGCTGATTTTCCTCTTGTTAACACAAATTATGAATACTTCCCTGTTGGCTACGGTGGTTAGAAAAAAAACCATAAGGAATGCAATCATTTATCTGTCTCATTTCTGTGGTGGCGAATGTGAACAAGTTCCCACTGGCAGCAATAACAATACCTGTCATAATAGTTTCTTTATACTGGGATGAATGGTGGTTCTTCAGTGTGACTTTTCCAGTACAAGATCGCATTAAGCAAATACATCCTGAAGCCTTCTCACAATCAGTTGCATAAATAGCACATTATACAAAGTAGTGAATCAAACTCTAGACCTATAGAGAGCAAGGTAGACTCACCTTCTACTTTACATTTCAAATTTGTTGATGTGTAATTAATCATTAAAAGCAAAGCAAGCTAGATTTGCAAAATCTCAGAACTTTCAGCTCCCAATTGCTCCAGCTCCTGATTAAATGTTTTAACTGTAAGAACATGCCAGTATATGTCTAATATTGTTGCCAAATCCTTGTCCTTTTTTGAACTGAATGATTGTCACTGGTATATTCTTCAAGATAACAGTTCATAAACGATCTATGTCAATAAAGAGACTATACTCCAAACACTGCAAAGTGAAGAAGCTGGAGGAAAAAAAGATAATTTAAAGAAATCAATGATTTCATTTGATTTTCTCACTTTAAAAGAGACAATGTGAGACAGAAAAAGCCCAAGGCACACAACAGTGTGATTCATAACGCTACAAAGAAAATGAAGGAAACAGAAGAGGAATGACAAAAACAGGCTGCCTGAGCAATCCAACATCATCCAACATGAAGAAGATCACATAAAACCCACCTGCATAAAGAATTTTTATCACGTAACATTTTGACAGATCCAAGTCAGTTCATCATACCTTCACCAGTTCATGAACCCATTTCATAGCAGTGGGTTACCATTTCATCTCAACCAAACTGTGGCTTTGTATCCTGGTGCTTAACCATTGAATTGCCATTTAATTATTTTGGAAGTTAGATATTTCATCAAATAAATATTTTAAAAGTTTATGCATCGCATATCATTTTGTCTCAACTTTAGTTCACTCGCCGTTCCTGAAAAATGAGTTCTGATCTGTTATGCCAGCCGAGTCTTTAAAAAAAAAAAAAAAAAAACAATTACGACCCCCAATCAAACCTAAAGAACAGCTTAAGTGACCTCTGGCTGCAAGATATTTTTATTCCAATTTAATTACTATATTATTTTACACAGGAGACTGTAGACAGACTATAGAAGATGCAAAGATTGATTTTAGTGGCATTGAGACAACTATGCTTTGAAAAGAAAGCCAAGAGCTGCTGGATTAAGTTGAGCAATACTTTGTAATGGAAAGCTAAACTTGCCCAGCCTGAAGGGAAAATATATACTTATTAACAAAATGAAAGAACTCTAAAGTATGCATACAACAGATTTTAACTCTCATAAACTCCCTCATTTAATTTGTTCACGTCTGTTTGACCTGCCATGAACCCCAAAAGATCCAGAATAAATGTGCTCATAAAAACAAGCATGTTAAAACTGCTGCACCAAGTTTTAAGTGATTATGAAACTTTTTTTTTTTTTTTTTTTTTTTTTTTTTTTTAAAAAAGGGGAACAGACGGGGGTTTTTTTATTTTTTCTAAGGGGTTTTTTTTTTTTTTTTTTTAGAAAAAGGGAACAGACGGGGGTTTTTTTATTTTTTCTAAGGGGTTTTTTTTTTTTTTTTTTTA
>NW_015112707.1:0-97918 GCF_001443285.1 Poecilia latipinna | reverse complement strand
TTAAAACCTCGCCACCAAGTTTTAAGTGTTTTAAAAATTTTTTTTTTTTTTTTTTTTTTTTTTTTAATTTGAAAATCAGGTACAGACTGAGGCTTATTTAGATTTTCTCAAGGGCCTTTTTTAATTTCTACTTAGTAAAGAAGTTATATGAAAAGTACAGGCCAAATGATTTTACTTCTCTGTTTTAGCTAGTAGTCTTTAAAATACTCTAGCATGAATAATACGTAAGAGGAAATATTGAGCTCCTTTTATCTCTTCTCTGCTCTCTCCTCCAGATGGAATCAGGAAGCTGTCTTGGTATACAGTGCCCCCCAAAAAAGGGCACAAGTTCTTGGGCCACCTTTTCACCACAAGGACCCAACAACCGGAGTCCTCCTGTGGGAATGAAAGAGAGAAGACAGATGAAAGCAGGAAAGAGGGGATGACTCCCCTGATCCTTTCCTCTCTTCTCCGTCACCCACCCGGAGGAAAATTTAATAAAGTCCACATACCAAGAGCCACACAAGAGAGAGATGAGAACACATGAAAGGAAAGATGGAGAGAAGGAAAAATGGAAAGAGGGGGGAAACGGAGGGGTGGCGGTGATGAGTGACGCCTCTCCCACGGTGTCATCTGTGACCTTCAGGATAGCCACAAAGCACTGATCCTCGGGAGGTGCGATGAAACGGGGATGCCACACACAAACACAAGAAAAAAAAGACAAACAATCCTGTCCTCAAAACAGAGCTTTGGATACTAGGCATGGGCCGGTCTGAAGGTACTTTCAAGTTTAGTTTTTATTTATTGATTACTTTTTTTTTTTTCCTCTCTCCTGTTACTTCAAGATTTTGGACAGTTGTAGTCTAGGTAGCATAAAATGTTTTTACATCAAAGCATTCCTACAGGTTAAAGTGTTTTTTTACAAGCAGACAAAAAAGTGTTGGAATGACTGGAGTTTTCTTTGGCAGCATAAACCAAAACATTACTTTTAGTTTGATTTGAACATATTTTGAAAAGTAAGTCAGCAAACGTTTATTTAAATTGCATGTTTTATCAAACAGAGATCACAAAGTGCTTCTCTAGAAGAGTAACCAAGCAAAATGCGCACAGCAATATACAACAAAGAAAACAAAATACAATCACACATGCATATCATGCCACCTTATGCTTATTTGAAAACCACCATGATGTTAACATAAACACAATTAATGCACACGATAAGAAAGATATTTGATTAACTTCAACAGCATTTAGTTGAATATTCAAATTCAAAAGTCAAAAGTGTGATTTGAAAAATAAGTACATTTAATTTTTACTAAGTAGAAATTAAAAAGGCCCTTGAGAAAATTAGTCCTGCCAATAATGGCACAAGAGTTATAAGATGTGAAACAAACTGACAAGCACACACACACACACACACACACACACATACACACACATGACTTGACGGAAGTAATGTGGCCTGAACAGTTATGACCTTGAAAGAGGATTTGGTGGGGGCCATGTTGGCATCTTGGATCACTCACCCAACAACACAACTACACATCAGTGTTAATTGTGGTCCAATAATTGTCGTCTTTCATAGATAATTAAACACAGCAGGAGACGAGGGGCATCTCCTTAATGACAGGCTTTCACACCCAAGGTCTACACCAAACCAGAGAGGAGGCGGGAGGATTTCCAGGAGGACAGGAAGCAAAAGTTGGAGACAAAGGACACAAAGAGAACGAGAGAGATGGCATTCAGAAGAGCAGGCGAGCAATATGGTGCAAAAAGAAAATAAAAAAAGGTGGGGGAGGATGGTGAATGAGAGTAAAACAGGAGAAAGATGGGAGACATAAATCATTATTACAGCAAAGAAAAACAGGTCAGGACAGATAAAAGAAAAAGAGCGTGAAAGGATGAAGGTGAATGTCAGAGGAGTCACGAGGAAAGCAATGGAGTAAATAATGTTGAAATTGTAGATCAGCACCATAGATGTGAAGGGTATGTGTTTGTGTGCATGCTGGAGGCCAATGTTCTTTTTGAGTGCCAGCCAACAGATGGTGCCTAATCAATAGAAGCCCACCCTAGCCTGTCATGGCACAGCAAGAGCTAAGACCCCAAGTTATGCTTGCATACTTACCAACCATCAGCAGACTAACGCTCTCCAAAAGAACACATGCAAACCACATGTGAAACATGCTCCCAAACATGTAGAAAGACCGAGGCATACCTCCAAGAGACAGTTAAGACTCCAACCCAGCATAGTGCCACCATGAAAGCATCTCATCAGTTCCAAACTGATTCAGAAACCTGACAACAACCCCAAAAGTAGTCATAAAAAGCTGTTTTAGTGAGCAAAACAACAAAAATTCCTAACAGATGGCATGGCCCTACAGCGTCCTCATCTCAACATCGTTAAGGCAGCCTGGGATTACATGAACAGACAGAAGGTGACGCCGAGGCACAGAAAGCACTGTGCTAAAGGCCTGAGTCACCCCTAATATCGTAATACTTTGCTCCTGCTTCTCCAGGCTTTCTAACTGTTGCCACCAGTTCAACTTAGTAAGCATGAACAATGACACGGAGGTTTTGCACGTTAAGTTACTTGAGTGCACTGTACAAATCTCTAAATATTACAGACACAGTTTAAAAAATTTAGAAGGAACATCCCATTTCAGATGTTCTGATTAAATCTGAATGGATTTGCAGACTTGCAAATGTGCATTATAGAATTGAACTATTAACAGCAGTTGGCAAAATGAGCTTTGCATTCCTTGGAATCAACAAAGATCTTACAAACAAACGTAAAATATTGTAAACTGATCACCCAACAGGAGCAGGGTCCGAGTTATTGGAAGATTTTCCTTTGGTTATTTTTTTAAGGGCATTCATTGATTAATGCTGTGAGCAAATTCAATCAGATCCTATTGAAGTCCTCCAACTGTGCTGAACATGGACATCTCAGGAGAGCCTTTCTTAAAACTATTAAACCTTTTAAGTTTTTTTGCATAATTAGATTCCAGCCAAATTAGAGGCAGTTCCTTCAACAATTTGGGGCGAACAGATCCCTTGAGTTTACGTTTAATTTTCTGGTAAGTTAATTTTAAAGGTGAGCTTTCTTGAGAATCAAATCAATGATGAAATAGTTGCCAAATCAGATTTGTCAAAAATTTTGAAAATTTCTCCATGGCAAATTACAGTAAATGAGACAAGCATGAGGAGCACGCCGTAAAAATCGGGAAAATTTGGACATGACTGCTTCACAAGCTCTAATGTCTATGCATTGCTGAGTAAGATGAGGCCAGTCAGGAGCTACGAGCGAAGGTGTTTGTGTTCTCCTAACCTTGTAAATGTGTGTTTGTGCATGCACCTGAGGACTGCAAGTGTGAGTGCAGATGTAATTTCTGATACGTGGATGTAAAAATGGAAAAGCAAAAAGAAAAGCAGGAGAGCCGGAGAAAGCTTACAGAATCATGTGGGATGAATTAGACATTAAGTTTTAAAAATGGAGATCTTGAAGGCTTGATGAAAACCTCGGTGTGAACAAAGAACTGTTAGTCACACCGACCCCTCATGGTGCCCCGTCCTGTGATACGCGGTGAATCAGAGGCTATTTACTGGGTATTTCACAGAAATAAAAGCGTATCCAATCACTAGCTATTCTAACAGAGTGAAATTACTCAGCAATACCACTCTGTCAATCTTGATTTTCCTGTACCATTGCTTTTGGTACAGGAAAAGGTCACTGTACAATGGTGCTCTCACGCAGCTGCATATTCCCAAAGCACAGAGATGTGTTTTCTTGTTTGAGGGGGGCATATTTTTAAGCAGCACATATATAGAGTTGTACGTAACGCAAAAAACATTGTCCCTCGTTTAATGTTGGTTCTACATATATTACATCTTGTGTTTTTATAAAATGCATCATCGATAAGTGATTATGTGGCCAATCTCTGATCATAAAACTCAAGTTACAGATGACAACAATTGACCTGTACAAAGCAGATTACAGTTTACAAATGTTTTGTTGTTGTTTTTTTTTTCCTTTTTCCACACCTGAAATATAATGTGCCCCATATTCTAGAATTATCCGACTTAATCTATGAGATTTTAAGGCTCTGATTTGGTACAGAATAGATTGTTAAATCATTCAGTAACATTTATAAACAGGGGGAATCTTTCTTTTGCAATAAATTAGTAACTATATGATGGTATCTCTAAGAACAGATAATGTTGCACAATAAAAAAAATGACTAAATTCCAAATAAAGCATATTCTGTGACAAATGAAATCTTCAAAAGAATAGAACAGATCAACTTTCTGGTTTTATAGATGCGTTGGAGAAGCACAATCTGGACGGCTCATCATAGAATGCAACATAAGTTCTACCATGTATCATGTATTTTAAACAGCCTGTATGTGCAAAAGAATTATCAAAAACTGCAACAAACCCAGTCAAAAACATTGTGTTTTTAGCTTATGTCCAATTAATCACCAATAAAGACTGAACAAGTTTAAAATCAATTTCATCCAAAAATGTCTATGTTCCTGTGAAAGACGAAGCTGATGTTAATATACAACTCAGAGTGTCACTCTGAGTGCCTTTTATTTCTTCATAGTCTTCTTTCAACTCAGCTCATATAACTGGCCATTTTACACTATTAAGCCCTCCCTAACCCCGCCCCCACCACAGCTCCCGTTGTCGGATCCAGAGACACAGGTCATTTGTCATCAGCGAGGGGAGCATGGGGAAACAGCAAGCCCAGCACCGGAAGCTCCATGCTGGGCATGGCAGCTCTTGCCGTCGCTCTGCGGATCTGCTGAACGTAGTCAAACATCCAGATAGTGGTCAGGGACAGAGACGGAGAAGGGATGTCAGTCTCTGACAAGCATTTATGGCTTGGCAGTTCTATTTATTACACGACAAAGTTTGAATGAGGGGAAAAAGAGAAACTTTCAAGGGCTTACAGATAAAACCAAGCAATAATTAATGCATGTTCACACAGTAACTGAACAGGGCAAGGGAATCTAAAGTGGAGTGTTGTTCCAAGTTCTTTCTTGCTGACCCCATAAGAACCTATATGATTCATTACTCACACACAACACACCTACATACACATACTCAGACTTTCATTACAAGCCATCCATCTGAGGAGGAGGAGGAGGAAGAAGAGCGTAGGTCAACAAGGGCACAGCAAATGCATTCCCAATCTCTTAACTTTTTCACCTCTTTGCATAGATGTTCATCACAGTAAGGGAAAGAAGAGGAAGCACGCAAACTGAACAATCTAAAAAGTAATGTGGAACGGGCAGTTACGGGGCAAAAAACATTGGCTAAACAAAGAAAACAGGGGAAAGGGTCACTGAGCCCACTGTGACATTGTTACAGTTGGTGCTTCTGTTTTAACACAGGCTACATGCAGATACTGTATCGATCTGTGCTCTAAAGGGTACGTGACGACGGTGGGGTTTTAAATAAAAGAAAAGGGGGGTGGAAGAAGGGACAAGAAAATCAATTCTCTTTGCTCAAATGGAAGACGGCCCTCTGGAAAAAAAAAAAAAAAGGGAAGAGGAAAAGAAATGATGTCGAAGGGGAAGGAGGTCAGACGGGATGAAAGAGGGAGGAGGGCCGGTCACCAAGCCAAGCTGCTTCATTTGAGCCATGCAGTTTATGGTGGATGTATCCCCACCACCACCACCATCAGCCCTCCCCCTTGTGCCCCTGCCTTAGCCCACACTCCTGGCTTGCTTTTGTCCCTGGATGCTCCGGTCAGCACATTCTGCCTCTTTGTCTGCAGCAACCCTATCTTTCCTTCTGTTGTCAATAACTGTATTGAAAGTAGGGGTGGGAGGGAACTGAGCCTTACACGCAGTCATGCATGCAGTCAGAAAATACACCACAAGTGTAGTTAAGTGACACAGCTCTCCTATTCGGGAGGAGAAACAAAACATGTTTTCCTCTCTCACCAAATGTCAAAGGTGTGAGCGTGTGCGCCCATAATAAAAGCACTGAAGAAGAAGAAGTCAAGACTTTGCATGCCAAGAATCACCCCGATGTATCTTTTTGTGAACCCATCACGTTGCCTAGCAGACACGGGTAGTCTGAGCCAGACATCAACCACTTATCTTTCAGTCACCAACACCGCCACCCCTCAATTTCTAACACGTTTTCCCCCAGAAATCCCACCAATGATACGAGATCAGGCAAGCGTGAGAGAAAGCCTGGCAACAGACATTACATGTGGCACGAAATAACAAAACAGAATCTCACAGAATCACAAACGCACAACACACAGATGTCTTATGCCTCCCAGCCAAAGCGAGGCTGCGGTTGACTCCTAGCAGGTCATGTGGGACTAAAACCAGAACCAACTGTGGGCACCTGTTCTCAAAAAGGACAACATCATCTGACAACAAGAACCAAGCTGAACATTTGGCAAAACACAAAACACCATTCCCTAAATTTCTAAAGCTGGCCTCCCTTGCGTTATCTGACAATAATAAAGCGAAAGGTTAAAGAAACAAAATAATTCTTTGTATCAGCGTACTGTATCAAAATCTACAAATCAGCTGTAAAACTACCACAGCATTTCAGATAATGAAAATCATACTCAGTCAAACATGGTGATGATGGAAGCATGAATTCTGCTCTTCAGCAGACAGTAGAGAAGGTTGGTCCATGATCTTACGCTGACGCGTATTGGGGTTATGCAGTCAGACAACATTCCAAAGCACACCAACAAATGCACCTTTAAAGTGGCTTAAAAAACAAAACAGATGGTTTTGGAATGGCCTAATCAAATTTTGTACTTAAATATAATTGAGATTTTCTGCAAGACTGTAAACAGAAACATTCCAGTCTGGCTGAATTAAAACAATTGTGGATAAGTAAACTGGGGTACAGGAGTGTAAAAGACTTGCTCACAGTTTATTGCAAACATTTCATTAAAGCCATATCATCTAAGACTGAAACAATCAGTTATAAGGGTTAAGGAATAACTACTTCATTACATAGGCCACATTGGTCTGGATGTCTTTTTTTCTCTTGTTTCCTTGTTTGAAAACTGCTTTTTGCATTAGGTCATGGTAACCTTTTTGGATTTAAAAAGACGTATCTGTTTATTGAACATTTAAGTGTGACAAAAAAAAAAAAGCAACAGAAGTAATCCGTAAGGAAACCAAAACTTTTGCACAGCACTGTGCAAAGGAACTTGAAAGAAATCCTGACTTGATTTAAATATATGTTTGTGTGTCCGTAGGTGGGTTTGGATAACCTTTAAATCCGCAGTATGCAGGTGATGTCCCGCTAGTCTGAAGCGTGTCCTCCTGACCTTCCAATTAGAGCTCACTACCCAGCAGCAGCAGCGCTCTAAATCTTCCCCAGGCTGCTTGGTTTGGACGTGGGTATAAAACAGCCCACTGTAAAATCATTACTGGGCTGTAAAACACTGGGAAAAATTCACGATTAAAAGACCAGCAGAGATGCAGAGAAAACAAGGCCAGAAGGCGAGGAGTTATTTCCATGTCCAGATATGTGAAAGTAAAACATTTGCACAACAGACAAAACAGCAAGTGACTCCGACGGGAGATGAAGATGTACAGAGGTGCGGCTTTTTTCTTTCGTTTTCAGGGACGTGAACAGAACAAATGTTTAACAAACAGAGAAAGAAAGCCATAAGAAGTCCCATTCTAGGCATGCAGACCACTCAAATAACTTTTACACTACTTTGTTTATAGAAATCCGTAAGCTTTACCGTCTTCATTTAGGCATAAGTCATGAAGAACACCTACAATTAAAATGCTGTATGTGGTTAAAAAAAAGAATAAACAGAGTATCCCCCTGAACGCACCACTTACACAATAAAACATGATGGTGGTAATATAATGTGGGGATAAAATCCTAACAGAAGACAGAAATTTGGTGTTGTGACAAAATGTGAAAGAGGTCAAGATGTAGGGACGGGTTTGTGAAGCGCTGTAAATATTTATGAGGTCATAATAAGCACATGCCACGTAAGTAAAACAAGTGGATTTACTTACATTCTTGTACATTACGATATAATCCGCAATCAAAGTTGAAAAGTCTAATATTCACTGCCAAATCTCCTCAATTATAACATGAAAAGCACATGTTGAAACAAGTTTATCAAACAGAAAAACAACCTAAAATAAAATGTGGAGCACTTCACACAATTGAAGAAAGTGAATTAATGAAAAATATGGACGATCAAAGCATAAAAAATAGCTACGCCAGCGAGGAATAATAGCTCAGCAACATGTAAATAAACAAAAACAAATGCATCACTAAATAAAAACGATGGTTCAGATGAATGATTCCGACTCTAAATGCTGTACAATCTAATTAGTGACAGCGTAATAAGCCATTATATCATAATACTGGCATTACATTAGTGGTGATGGGGAGGTGGTGGGGGTCTGACGAGAAGGGAGAGCGTGAAAGGTCACAGAAAAATGATTTATTGGATGCAGTCTCATTAGAGTGAAGGTAGGAATTGTCATCTGAAATTAAAAAGCAAAAGCGCTGTGCTTTGTAAACCCACGTCTGCATGCCTATTTCAAATGGTCCCAGTCCACTGTGGGAGGAAGATTCCCTCAATTAACTTCACAGTGAGACATAAAGAAGCCTAATCCATACCTGCCAGTGCCAGTACCATGCCCCTTGCTGGCACACCAAGAATGGAAATAAATAAGCATTAGAGCTTAGCTACAAACAGGCGTGTTTACATTCTGCAGCCTATTGTTGGACGACCACAACGTATTTAACAGCAGGCTGCAACTTTTGTGTCCACGCAGCAGGGGCCTCATGCAGAAAAGAGTGTGTAGTTTTCATACTGAATGTTTGCGAAGGCACTTGTGGCGCACAAACAATTCAGATGTATAAAACTGTGCATAAATGTGTCACTGCACATGCTGCATTTTTAAATCCAGATCTCTTCATATGTTGAACCAGGTAAATGTGCCATTATTTGTTAGTCATATTTGCATATTATGTATAACAGAAAAGAAATGCTTTCACAAACATGCATTCATTCCCAGGCAGTGTCTTCATAAAAACATCAGTGCAGTTGACAGCTCAGCGTCACGTTAGGAGCTTGGCTCTTCGCTGAATATTGCAACCCTAATTTCCCTAACAATGTTCAGCCACATTGTAGAGAAACTTTAGGTATCTGTGGGACACAGGATGAAACTATCCCAAAAGGTTGGAGGGGCTCAGCTGAGGGATGACTGTGACCTCCTGCCAAAATGTTCCATTTGCAAGGAATCCCAGCGTAGTGAGAACTTGAACCAGCAAATGCACGTTCCTTCTTGTTCCCATCTGTAACGCTGGGGCCTGTTCAGCACAGAACTCCAGGATGATTCCCCTGGGCAATCTGCACCAACAGATAGGTCTGATCTCTGAACATACTGAATTCTTCCATTGGCGATGTCTTCCAGCATTGCCAAAGCTGTCATTGTGACTCAATTATGTGCACCTTTATGCAGCTATTTATAGGCAAATGTGACTGTCTACACCTTGTCCACCTTAAGAATCACCAAACTTGACCTGTTTGGAGATAATCTGCTAATCTGCATGTTCTGCAGAGGTGGGCGCTGCTCCGCTAGCGACCTGGACATGCGCTCTGCTGCTCGTGTGTGATTTTCAAAGCCATAAACAGTAACATGCAGTAAATTATGAATTTTGTGTAATAAGATTTTACGCTGTTCTGATATGTTCCTTCTTTTGTATTTACATTCGTACATAAAAGTAATTTAATGTGTAATATGTAATATGACGGACATGGCTTTAGATTATGCAGCAGCCAGATTTTGTACCCAAGACAAATTTCCTTTGGGACGATAAAGTCCATCATATCCTACCTTATCTGACTGAGTTTTCGTTTGCAGTGAGAATGAAAATTCCCTACAGATAATGCATATGTATGTCACGGGCATGGAAGCACATTTACACCTGCAAATTTGCTACAAAATTCCATTGAAGTTTCCAAATAATTCTCTAAAGCATGTGTCGTGATTGGATGAGGCTGCAAGAGGTTTTCACAGAAGATCAGAAGTTTGCATGGATTACAGCACACTTTCAAGAAGCATTCATTTTTGTACATGTACGGAAAATATTTTGCCCAACATTTATAAATGAGGCACCAGAACAGCAGCATGTTGTGTTGATTATTGAAGCTTCCTTTAATGACATCCTTCCCTAACTGGGAGTATCTAAAAATGAGTTACTCGCAGAAAAAAAGAATAATTGCAACAAAAAGGATTTCTGCTTTTTGCAATTCCTCTCAGGACAAAAGAAGAAACAGGAGCTTTAACTCTGAAATAAAAAAAATTGGCTCGATGCATTTAGCCCGTAGGAAGAAAACAATAAAACAAATCGATGGCGAGCTTGTAAACACTGCAATTTTAGTTTGAAAAGAAGTGCCTGAATTAGAAATAACCAAGCTTAAGCCTGAGATTAACCTCCCACTATCACTTATCGATCCATGTTTATTACTTTTAAAAGGTGGGTAATTGGGAAGAGTTTGGTGCAATCTCTGTCTGCATCTTTATAGGACATCTCCAGTAGGTGTGCAGGTCGTAAGTGCACCCATAAATTGGTTTTATGAGTTTCTGAGACATATCACTGGTAATGTTTCCGCTCAACGGCTTTATGGCCACACCATAGTGACTCCGGTGAAAGGTACTTTCAGGCATTCTAAAATAGTGATGCCGACAAAAGAATATAAATATGCAGCATGTTGCAGAAGTATTCACACCCCTTCAGCCTATACAGACTTTTTTATGAAGGTATAGCCACAAACTTCAATGCATTTCACTGGAATTGTATGTGAAAATCCAACATCAAGTAGGGAATATCTGATAAGTGGCAAAAGAAAGCAGGATTTTCACCATTTAAAAAAAAAACAGAAATCTGAAGAAAAAAAAAGTGCTGGATGTTTGTATTCATCCCAATTTAATATACTTCTTAAATACTTAAATCCACCACAACCATGAGGCTTGTTGTTCGTTAATGCTTTCAAGGAACTTCCCTTCCCCTGCTAAAGAAAGCTCCCCATGGCATGATGCTGCCACCACTATGTTGCAGGATACAGATGGTGTGTTCAGTGTGTTATTGCTTCCCCAAACAGCCTTTTGCATGTTGGCTGCAACTTTTGGTCTCACTTGGCCAGAGCACAATGAACGACGCTTGTGACAAACTGCAAGGATGACCTCTTTTGGCTTTCATTTTGCCTCTCTATTATAAAGGCCAGTGGAGCAATGTTGGGACATGGCTTTAGTCCTTTGCAAATTGAATCAACTAGTCAAGTAACAGATATAAGAGAGGCAAGTATAAAAGATCATGAAGGCGACAATAGATAACAATGCCTTGACATTAATATTCTGTATGATACATGTATGTCTGGATGACTGAGCACACACCCTGTATTGTGCTCCAGATGTTCTCTTTCACAACGTTGCAAAAGAGTACCAGCATTCAGCCGCATTTTTATATTCCATCATCGTTGTCCCCCCTACTTGCACCATTCAATCCCTCCATCAAAGCGGCCCACTTTGCCAAACATGATCCCTGCCTGTTGTGTGATGGTTTGGTTTCAAGAGGAGGATTAAACAGTTCCCACACCAACTCTCTGATCTGGACCTTATCTCAGGTTTCTCTTGACACCGCCAGGGCTGCAGAGTTATTAGGAGCTAAAGGGGCTTTGTTATGGAACACAAAAGGCAAAGCTAGGCAGCAGTTAGCATGTCTTTGTCAAAGGTTAGAGAGGTGTTAAATAGACTACACCTGGGGCCATGTTAACACCCTCACCTGAGACGTATTCAGACTTCAGTGGAACAGTTTCATTCCACTAAGACAATTAAAGAATACTATTTGTGTGGGGAAAAGCTGAAAATTCATTATTAATGGATCCACCAATGAAATTACAATTTTCCTATAATCGACTACGATTGGCAGGTCAGGTACCTGAATTATCAAAATGTAAATGTAGGCATCAAAGCTAAGAATGGCCCACTTTCTGTAAAATTGCTTTAAATTAGCAATTTTCAATCACTTTCAAGATTAAACAGTCCTTTACATGCCATGCCCCAATAGCTCAATCAGACTTAAGTACCGAAATTGACTGGGCTACACCAAAACCTTTATTTCGTTTGTTGTGTGAAAGCCAGCTGGGTTTTTTAGCATGCACATTGAATTTGTTAGTTCCTTATTATACAGATCTGGCAGTAATCAGGTCTGGGGTAGTGTGGCTAGTTAAATTCAACTCAGCTTTCTAAATAATGTGGATAATTGAGCTTAAATCATGCTTTTGCAAGGTGGGAGATTATTTTTCATGTAGAGTTTGGATAGCTATTTTTTCTTTAACAAATGAAGTAATCATTACAAACCTTTACTTAGTATGTGCTCCAGTTATTATTGTTAGATTTTTTAAAAATACAATACATTAATTTGATGATAAAATGCATGCAGCGCTTTAATCAATTTGTAGTCCTTAAAGAAAACCAGAAATCAATGCCACCTAGGAAAAATCTAATTAGTGCATCTCTATTAAATTTTTATTTTTCCTATTTTTGGAGGAAAGTCTTTAAACATTTTAAAGAGTTTAAGTGTTTGGTTATTTTTCAACTGGTTTCTCCATGTAACTCCTGGAACAAAGCCAGTTTCTGTTCTTCTCTGGAGGCTGTCGTTTATTGATCATAGTATCGCATTGTTGTAATGTGATGTCAGTGCCTCCCTAACCTGCCTCAGCAAGTAGCAGGGAAAACAAAAAGGAAATCTGGACTAGACCCAGACAACAAAAAGCAAACAGCAGCGGCTGTGATTTACGTTCCTTAATAACATCAAAATCATCTTGTTTTCATTTTTTATGTTTTCCCATGGTCCACATCCAGGATAACTTCAGGGAAAGAAAAAAGATCATATTCTGGGCCAGCTCAACGTCAGACCTTGTTACTCTGGATCCTCATCTCTTCTCTCTCCCTCCATGCCTCCCTCCCTCATCCTTTCATCCCCCCTCTTATCCCACTGCCCCCCTCTTCTCCATTCAAGTCTGGCTGGCCTACACACGCGATCCTCACGCAGGCTGGGCCTAAGCCCCGTAAAGGCTAACACAAGCTTGGTGTAAAAACTCCTATTGGGGTCTGCCTCCCTCCCTTTCCCCCCCTTGTGCTGCCTGACTACACTTTCGCTTCGCATTACTTCTGCTATTCTAACTTTTCCACTTCTGAGCACTATCAATTATGCACTAGAATAACAGTGGGGCCAGGCCTGGCAGCAGGACATAAAGGCCGATTATGAGTGTGAATAATTCAACCATCTTCGTGCCATGTTCCTCTTACCAGTGATACAGGCAGAAAGGCTCTGAAGCTAATGTACAGCAGCAGACATGATCTGACCTAGACCGAATGTACAGATGGCTCTTTTTTAAAAAAGGATTTTAAAAAAGTCTGCCTGTGCTGCATTATTAAAGCTGCTGTCACCCTAGCATCATTCAAGGACTGACAAGCCTCAACACCTTCACAGACCTACCTGTCAGCTGGCACATGTCTTTTAGTTAACATGCAAACCCCTTATTTCATTACAATGTGAACAATAGCAAGTCATCTTTAAATTTAAAGAGATCACTGAAACTAACATGCACGTACGGTCATGCCGGTCATTATGAAACTTGTTTGCTTTAAGTAACCAAGCAGATTTTGTTTTACCATCAACGAGCCATAAACATTTCTGCCTTGACTGGATGTTTTACGATTAGCGGCTCTTCTAAGAAATATCAAACAGCAACAAATTTTTCTTCGCTCCACCCAAAGCCAAACGCACTCTGTTCTAGTGTCAGAAAAATGACACATTTTGCCCTAGGCTATTTGGCTTACCTCATCCCTGTACCTAATTAAAAATACCTGAAAAACAAGCACACTGTCAAGATTTATAATGAGAATAATGAAATAATATATATATATATGATAGACAGTGGTTTCCTTTTATTCAAAAACCAAATTGGAAGTACTAGACCACAAATTTTCTGACATGGAAAAGTTTTAATAATGTCTCTATAACACCCTACTAAAACCTAAAAATATTGTTTACATTAAAGAAGCCAAAATTCTGGTTCCAAACACAAAAAAAATCATCCTATAGTATCAATTATATTAGCATTTTTTGTGTTGAAACTAAATTCAATTTTTTTTATAATTAAAATATGCCCCATGTAAAAGAGCAAGTCATAAAATATAAACATTTTTATAGAAACATGTAAACCCAGGTGCTTCATTTAATTATCACTTTTATTTTACATTAAAAAAAAAATATTTGACTACACTTATGAAACTCTGTAGAGTAGCAAGGAAAAAAATGATTTCAACTTTAGACTAAAAAGAAAAGGAGAAAAAAAAAAGGCACATTGGTTGCCCGCTAAATTTGCGTTTCCGTTTGACATGCATGCTCTAATCCTGGCTGGAATGTCTCCGTTCTTGTAGTCCTGTGGCCCTGAGGAACAGAACAGCAGGTGAAACTGAACTCTCTGGGGTCTCGTCCCGCCTCTCCGCCACAACAACCACCACACCAGTTCAACAGGAAACTTCCAGCAGAGTGTGCAATGTACAACAGCCTCAAACTTTGTTTTTTTTGTTTTGTTTTGTTTTCCATTCCAGAGTACATTTACTTGTAGCATTCAAAAACTTTATAATCCTGTATACTTACTTTTTTAATAACTAACCTAACCTTCTACTTCTACTTCATCAAGGCAATAAGTTATCTTTTACACATAGTTGTCCAGTTAGACTTCTTGCTTTATATTTGCAGTCTTATTCAAAAGTTTAAAAAAAATGATGAACTCAGACTGCTGTGGTGAAAATGAAAAACACAGTTAGGAAGGAAAAAAATCTAAATTCATAAATAAGCAGAGCTTGAGAACTGGGATGTAATCAGTTGTCTATCAACCTCTGCAGCCATAACTCTGAGCCTAAGGTCGATGCCGTGCGCTTGGTCAACTCAGCAACACCCCCCTCCCCCCTCGAGTCTTGAGGACAACACAGTTACAGATCTGGCAACTGCGGCGAGGGAACTGGAAGAGGAGGGCAGGACAGAAAGAGCAATATGCCGCAAAGAGGGAAGCCGAAGAAAGAAACCCACTGACCTATATATCCTATGAATACTTAGCGGGATGAGGAGCAAATGGAGTGAGTGTTTGGGTTAAGACAAAGAAATGTACTTACTGATCTGAAAAATAGATCATTTTGGAAGTAGACTAACTTCTCTGTAACTTAAAAAAAAAAGAGGAAGAAATATATCAACAATACTATTTCCATCATTTTCACAAGGCAAGGTGATGACTGTCCCCTCCATAAGCCTGGTTTAGTCATGTTTTGGTTATCAAAGCCCCACTGAGAGATTAAGGACTTTAAAACTTTTGTATGCATGACTATCCGGGAGAAAAACACACACACTCCTGAGGATGTGGCTATAGGCAGCGCTCATCACCTCTGTTTATCTGGTGGACTTAGGCCACTTTGGGGACTCCCCTTAAGTCTCACTTATCTCATTAGAACCTTAAAACTGATTAATATGAATGCCAGCAGAGGCCAGCTCAAGACATTCTTAAGAAAAGAGGGAAGAAGGAAAGGAGGAGAGAGGGATGGGGGGAGAGATTTTAGAGGAAGGGGGTTTTTGTGTCTCCGGACAATGAGCTGATGGCTTTTTAAGCCTCTCAGTGGCTCTGGGCTAATACCCCAGGCTGCAGTCATGGGATAGGCCATGGTTCAAAGGCTGCTGCACTCCAAAGCTCACTGCTCACTGATTTAAGAGAAGAAAATAAACAAGCTGAATAAATACCACATCTGCTGCAGCTCGAACCTTACTAAAGAAATAATGAACTGCCTTTCCAAAGCAGAGGTGTACTGTATTTATTTTTATTAGGGATCTACCAATGCATCTGGTTCAAAAGAACAAGGCAATATTGCATTATTTTTGGGAAAATCACAAACTGTGTTCACAAAATATGTAGTCAGGGTAGAAAACTTTGAGGTGGGACTCGCCCATATATTGTTTTCTCAAGAGGTCCTAATTTCACCCTCTCACTCCCAAATAAAATAGGGCTTTCAACTGTGATTTCTGCTGAAGACATTTTCAGCTCAGGTTTGTAGAGATTAAACCTATTAAAAACTGTGAAAGGTTTTAACACTGAAGCTGCAATAAAGTGCTAGGTTAAGCAAAACAGTAGTATACTGTATTCATGTGGTGGTTATCAAAGCCCCACTCAGCTTTGGTAATCAAAGCTCCATGCTTAGTAAGTTCAGGTTTGACCATTCTAGTCATTTTTTTTTAATTTTGAGCAACAGATGATTAAATCCAACCTGCACTAAAAGGAAAAAAAAATAGGTTTAATGACCATTAAAAAACATACAATGCTCAAAATAATAATTTAGACTGATACCGCAACAAGATAGTGCTTCAGTTTTACAAAAAAAAATTAAAAATAATAAAAAATATGACAGTTTACTACCACAAGAATGGCACCAGTAGGGTACTATTTGCCTTAGGGCACATGAGGAAACCGCAAAGTGTCATTACTGATTAGCCAATATTCTTACAGTGCTTACAAACACACACACATACGGAGTTCAACTGTGTGCACAGGTGTGTGTGTGTGCGCGCGCGCATGCGTGAGAAAACTTCATAGTTCATAGTTTTCTCACAAAATGAGAAAACTATGAAGCAGCTCTCAGAGGAGCAGGCTTGAAGAAACGGGTCAGGAATAGTGCTGCGCTCTGCTATAGTAGTGACTTTGTGTTTCTGCTGCTTCATTAAAGAGGAGGTCGGCTCAGGACAAGTCAAATAACTATGCGTGAGCACGCACGCAAAAACACACATACAGTCCATGCACAAACTCCAATTCGTTTGAGCATCAAAGACAATTTTCACTGAGGATGATGAGCTCTATGCAGTGGTACACATTTTTAAATGGGATTTACCAACTGTTTGATTCCACACTCCTCATGGAGTTATCAGAGAAGGTTGTACTGTGAGTCATCAGAAGACTGAATGACGTTTTACTTAATGTACTTTAAGTATTAAAAGCTCAAGTTAGTAGTGTTTAACTTAAAATTTCTAAAATATTTCTCAAATACAGTTTGACAGTTTATTTTTCTTGTACTAAAACCTATAAACTGATTAAACTAGAAGACAAGGCAAGACAAATAAGATTTGTTTTCTAAATTATTTGAATTATGATCTTGCATAATGAGCCAAATTATGCATCACAACGAAACAAACAAATAATTTTATGGTCTTCTCTTGTAAATTATGTCCGAGGACAAAACTTGCTCTGTTTTTTTTATTGTTCCAGTTTGTCCCTGCAGCGCATATGCGGCATTGTGGAAAGAAACCCTCCATTATGCTGCAACATTGCACACGCCTCAGCTTTCTGACTTTGATACAACGGAAAATACACTTTCAAGGGCACAGCGTGCTATGTATCACAATAGGTGAAGAGTAAGACGCAACTTTGTGTTGACCAGCACACCACTAGCCCCCACCACCACCACCAAGTAAACACAACCCTGTGTGTGGTGGTCCAAGCTGTCTGAGGAAACAAAACAAGGGTTTAAAACCTGTGGGCTTAATCCTGTCTCTGCAGAAAACAGCCACAGGGTCACTAAACCCACACCATGAAAACCACATCTCATTGGGGTGAAGATGCAGAGTATGGCCACTGGAGAAATGCCACCAACCAACCAACAAACCAACCGTTGTCACCTCCAGGGAGGAAGGCAGCCAGCAAACTGCATGCATCTTTAAGCCTCAACAAGGACGGACAAGGAGGAGGGTAGGAATTGGATGGTTTAAAGCAAAGGGGAAGCAGGTTACTTGGAAGTGAGCGGAAAAAGCCACTTTTATTTTTTTTTTTCTTCCACATACGCTGACAGGAGGAAGCTGGACTCGGACCAGCATCTTTAAGATTGCAAGACGACTACTCTTCCCACTGAGCCACAGTTGGCCCCAGGCATCCATCCTCATGTTTGCCTTCTTCTGCTCTCGGTCCATAAAGCAAGCTACAAATGTAGCTGTCTGTTCTCTCGCTTAATTTCCCTTTTTCTATCCAGAAACGAGCCAGTAAGACATTCTCACAGCAAAACCTTTACTAAAAAAAAAAAAGCTTTAATTTTAAACAAAAAAGCAACAATTATCCCTATTGCTGATAAAATACAACTATAATATCGTCAGAGATAATATTATAACAAATAAATATAGAAAGTAACAGCTAATTTTGTTATAGTTCAATAAAAGTACCTCTAATGTGCATATTATAAACTTTTGCTCTTTAGTTCTTTATAGAGTAACACTCTGAGTACAAGTAAATGTTTAGACAGGCTATCTGCTCTGGTATCCTTCAGTCCACTTCTACTTAAAAGATATACATCACAGTATGTTGCTTGAAACTTGCTGCGACAGTCTGAATGCACCTTTGAGTTTCATAAACCCGGAGAAAATTCTGGTATTTATCTAATGCATCCTTGAAAGGATTTTACTCCATGGGAACAGTATGACAGAAATTTCCAGCAGTTTTGAAAACATAACTTTTTAAAACACCGGTGTATCTTATCAGTGCAAAACTGGTCCATGCCGACTCCTGTCATCTGTCCTTTTTTGTCTCTCTCCCTTCACCTAAAATCCACATATTACCTGGAGCTCAGGCTTTTTTAGAGTGGGCAGAGAAAGCAGGACAATGGCCGCCTTTCAAGCTCACAACCCGGCACTGGGGTGGGAAGATGAGAGGTGGGTGGTGGTAGTGGTGGTGGTGGGGGTGTTATTGGCTGCTTGTATTTTTATCTACTGTCTTTTCAGTGTAACACAGCAAGATTATTATTGGCAGGTCTTGCAGCTACGGCCGCAGAATGAACAATGAGAAGGTGACTTTGCTTGACTCTTTGTTTATATTCAGGTCAGTGGATCAGCATCACAACAGTGACTTTAAGAAAAAGGTTAACATTTTCCCCTTTCTGTCAATATATGCATGAGAATCTTTTATACGTACAGACTTGAAAAGTGATCTCTGGCTAAAATAGCACATATTACTGGCTCGAAGGTGTTTTTTCAGGACATATAGAAGCTGAAAGTCTGAAAGTGCATCAATTCTGACGAAACAGTGGCCCACACAACCATACATGTGTGCTTCCCAGTCTGTCCTGGGAAGACGAATTACCTCATGAGTCATTTACAACTGGCTACAACCGTCAATTAGGTCTTTATTCACAGGCTGGAGATGTGTTCTCTTCTGGGATCTATTCTCCACACTGCTGCCCAGCTAGAAAAACATCCATTCACTACCCCACGAGCCCCCCTCAAGTTAAATAAGGAAAAACGCCGCGTATGGCCTGAAGTCAGCCTACCATGAAAGGAGTTATCTGTGGAAAATGTGGCTGTCAAAAAACGAGCGGTCTCAAGCGTCCACGTCAAAAATTCCAGTCAAACAGAGCAGTGACGAAAGAAAAAAAAAAAAAAAAAGAATTGAAAACCCAATGGCTCTTTTGGCCCCAACACATGGAGATCTAATGTCTGCAACACAATGGAAATTTGACCATGAATCAGAAGTTCTAGTTTGTGCTTAGAAACAGTTTTCATATCATATATAGATCTTAAATGGTTTTCTTCAAAAGCAGAGCAGGCACTGTAGGCAATCAGATGTCTCTCAGTAGTGCCCCTCTCTGGTTAAGAGAGGAAGATCTACGTCGAAACAGCTGCTGGAAAGCCTCCATCTTATAGTAGAGAGCAGACAAGATGAAGATGGGCGTGGCAGCGGCCTTTTTTTCTAACCATGAAAGAGCATCTTTGGTGGATAATGGTGCGATTCAAGTTTGAACCTTCAATCAATCCTTCTCCAGTGTCTTATAATGAAACATGAGCCTTTATGTGTAGATTTTTGTTTTTAAGAAAAAAAACAACTTGCAAATCATTGTTTTCTTAAATCTTGAATATGTTGAGAACAAAGAAATGTAATAAATGCCCGTAAACAAAAATAATGTACTCTGTGTTTCTGCAGATGCATGTACTTATTGTGAACATATCAAAAAATAAGTTTTCAATCAAGATTTGCACATATGCATAAGACGGTTAATATTTTATTGTTTCTGAGAAGAGCAGTATAGAATGTTCCCCCACGGACTGAGCGCCGCGGGTTGGAAAAGGGGGCAAAAAGACAGATCGCTCGGCTGATAGCAGCATTTCAGCACTTGATCTGACCTTGGAGTGATTACTCTGAAAACAAAAACCTAGACATTAAAGTGTGGGGGGGGGGAAGCGAGTGAAACACGTAGCTTGAAACGAAGCTGCCATTCAATAGTTTTTCCATTTGTTAGTGCAAGAAAAAAAAAAAAACAACTTATGCTGCGCTCGGAAGGGTAAGGAAACTTTTTTTTAAGATTCAATCTTAATTAACACTGCTACTTTGTTCGGCTGAGCAGTGCTTATTTAATTGTGAAAACACATTTTATTTTATAGTTTAAAATAAAGAGCTGAGGAGTTCTATAAGTTGCTCATGCAAGGTCACAGAAAAGCTTTAGGTCATTAAACGCTCTAATTTTTCAGACTCCACACACAGACGCCTACAAGGAATCTCCTTTCTGTCCAGTTGCAGGCTGCCTTCTACAGGATTAGCATATCCACGACTGCAGCCCAGCCACCAAGCACCCCAGGCGACAGGGCTGCTTCTGTCCGCCGCATAGCACCTCCACAAGGGTCAGGGCCAAGAGTCCTCCCCCTTCCTCCACTGCACACCGAAGAACAGCTGCTCTGCTAAAACACATTGACTGAGCATTGACTACTGCCTGCTGGACTCATTTTCAACCTAATTGCGACAAAAAATATATATATATATATTATAATTTAAACAGAAATGCAGTTACAGGTCTAGTGAGAAAATATAAAGTGGCATATAGAGCCTAGTAAATAATTAAATTTGCAACGTTGCCGTTACAGTTGTTGCTAGGTTGTTGGTTTTTTTTTTTCCTTCTATCGTGTCTTGTTTGAATTTTCTACAGCCCGACTCACATTTTGTGCTCCCCTCCGCTCTCTGTTTGGCTGCCGTTTTCATGCCGTGTTCGCCAATGTCACAGACATAAAAAAGGCGGTAATTAATGAGAACTTTTAGGAAAATTGAGGAGAGAATGGGAAAGCAAGGAAATGAAAACAATGACCTCATTAATATTGATCTTTTTTTTATTAAATGCTTTCAAATTTTGTTGCATTTATAACTTGACATACAATTATTTTATTGTTTTTTCATGGGTAACGGCCAATATGGTCTTCTCAGCAAAAAAAAAAAAAAACATATATATTATTTTTTTTTCTCCTTACTGCTGCTAAAATTGTAGATTGATTTTTACAGTTATGCTTAGTGCTACCTTCATTTATTTATTTTATTGTTTGATTCTGCTACTTGCTACTATACCAGCAAAACTATGTATTTTTTTTTTTTTCTTAGTCTTTCTGCTCTTTACGGCATTACAGAAGTAAAGCTGATACTGGCTGGGCTAGCTGGGTTAATATATTGGATAGACCCTACACTTGTAAAGCTGTACAATATATTGAACTGCAGTTATTATCTCAAAAATCGTAATTGCAAAAGGCAGAATATTTTACATGCTCAGCACATGTAAAATATAGTCGGTTAGTTGGATGAAAACCTAATGTATGTTTCTAGTGGCTGAGATGGTAATAGAGACTAGCGGGTAAGTAAATAGTAAAAAAAAATATAGGCTAATCCTAATTAAAGTCATCAAAGCAATTTTCAGTGATAGTATTTTTTTTTCTCATCTTGTGCTGCATGAGCTGGCTGCTTAGCAGGAGTAAAAAAAAGGCAGCGCTCCTTTTGTTTCCAATTTTTGGAGAACAGATATATTTCCACATAGAACAATCGCCTGTTTTTTGTAACTTAAGGAAAAGTTAAACAACGGCGGGCAGCAACAAATGGGGTAGGAACAGTACTGTGCTTCTCTTCTCTTCACACAGCTAAAGAAAACTCTGAAAACTCCAGCACTTTCTCTGGGCTCTCAGAAAAAACATCAAGAAAAATGTATGACTGAACATTTTGGTAACCATAACTTTTCAGAAACGATTTTATTCTCGACTCCAGAAACCTAATCCTGCCTAATTTCTAAACTAAATTTGAATGTTTAGTTACACATTTAGCGAACCACTTGCACATAACCCTTGCAGGCAACCACATTTTGTTAAAGAGAGAAAAAAAAGACCCAAAAAAGAAAAATATGTGCGATTTGTCTTGTATCTGAGAATCTGAACACAAAAAAAACAAACAAAAAAAAAAACAGCTCTATTAAGCACACAATTACTTTAAATACACAGACACATTTAAACCCCCCAAAAAACAAGCACAAAAGACAAAGCAGACGTGACTCCAAGAAGAGCACGAAAACACCACAGCCACAGCTACTGAGTGGATATCTCCAGTTACATTCAAAGATGTGAAAACTTCATCACAAGTCAGTCATTTTTACAGTCGTATTCTGCAGCAAAATATAAAGCACCTTGAAAAATATCAATGGACAAAACCTCCATCTGCCTGTTGTGCTAATAACACCTTACGTTTCAAGGAGAGTTATTAGTTGCTAGTTTCACATTCACTGGCCAACTTTCTGCTTCGTTACTTCTCACCGTATGCGCGTGACCTCTCTCACTCAGAGTGAGTATGACCTCTGAGGCTCTTTCCCTACCATCTAACCGTGGAGGGACTCTGAAAATATCTAATTGTATTCTTTTATTCTCTGTGCCTGGCGAGAAGAGATGGAGGCAGGCGAGGGATAAGAGGGGAGAGAACGACGGAGAGATTCAGCTGAGAGTTTAGAGGCGACACAGGAGAAAAGGGAGGAGGCATGGAGGGGAAAAGAGGAAAACGGAATTGCTGTCTTTTTGAAATCACAATCGAGAGACTATTAGATCCTGCCACCTTCTTTCCTATTAGTCTTGATACATGCGATAACAGACAAAATAAATGTCATTTTTACACCGGAAGATGTCAGAAGTTCTTTTATGACTCTTAACCAACAATTAGAGTAGGTTTTTGATATTGAACGAAAAGGAAATAACAAAAAGGCAAATGTAAATGTGCCAAAAGGTGGAAAATTAAGGTGTTACTCAGAATAAAACAACTAGCAAGTTCTTGGTCTCATGCTGTAGTTGTGAAACAAAATATTGGAGAAAAGCCAGCGAAACTGCAAGGAACCCCACCTCAGTCTCAATCAAAATTACCTACTTCACAAACACAGCTACTGGGGCACGGCCAGCACAAATAGCTACACTACAAACTTACACTGCAATACAATAAATCTGACCAATCAAAAAGCTATGCAAAAAATCAAAAAAAGTAAGATTTTATGTATGATTCCTTGTTTGATACTGATTAAAATGTGAGCTATCGTGTGTTTTGTCTACCAATAATGAGAACACAAGTAAAACTAACTTGAACATTAACTCCCCCCCCCCACCACTTTTTTTTTCTTTTTTTTTTATCTTTGTCCAGAATAAACTTTCTACAACAATTTAGCATATTACAACCAGACAGTTTCAGTTAGGCTTTCTTGTGGTCACTACATAATGTTTTGAACTCCTAATTACACATTAAGTAGCAGACATGACGAAGTTTTTAATGCTATTTTGGTGCACGTGAAAGTCTCCGTTTTGAGATTTCTTGCTGTGCATTTCAGATGAATAAGTGGGCAACCAGAGATCCACCTTGATTGGCTATTCATTTTTAATCTATCTAAACCTGGCACTTCCACCATTTTCAGTCAATAAACTTATCAGCCAGCATGCTGATGTACTTTTTTGAGTTGCAAATAAATTAATTATGATAAGTGCTGGAGTCAAAAGGTTTGATGCACATATGGGGTTACCTATAATTCAACTGGTTTTTGTTTAATTTACTTAATATATCAGAGTTCAATTCCTCTTCTTCTCTTTTTTGTAATAGTTTTTTTTTTTTACAACAAAACTAGTCGGGTCTGATCAAAGATCAGAAGGACAGATACAGATTTTTTTTTTTTCTTTTCATTAAATGCATCAAAACTAAGAGTACTGAAAGAACTAAGGATGCTGGTTTTTAGTCTATAAAGCATCAACCAAAAGCATGAACTTCTTTTGAGTTTTTTTTAAAGGACATGGATAAATCATTTCATTCATCAAATGAATGATCATGTAATTCCTTCCATTTCTGTCAGATTCTATATTACAAAATATGTGCAAGAATCTGAAACATATTGTGGGTTTTTTTCTTTCCTTTTATTGTTTTCATGTCTTATAGTTTTTTAACAAACACTAAATACACCAGAATTGGTCAAAGTCTGTTTTCGCAAGCCAGACTTTGGATACTGTTTTGGACATCTAAAATAATAACCCAAAACATACTTTTTCTTCAGATAGTAAAACTATCTAAGTGCATATGGTCCATATACAAAGAGCATTGTTACAATACAAAAAAAAAACACTGAAATTATTCATTAAACTACATTTTTTTAAATCATCCTAGCAAGTCATATGATTTGATATTTTCTGCCATCATATGCACCATGTGTTTTTGGCTCAGTGTGCCTGTTTGTGTGCTTGAATGCTCTCCAAAGCAGCCGTGCTCTAAGTGAGACCGTTCAGCCTCAGCCGAAGAAAAAAAAAAAGAAAACAGACACAGCCAAGTTCCAGGTCCACACCAATTTTCTACAGTAATGCAGCTGGAAAGGGACTCGATATTTATTAACTGACTCATCAATACGATAAGTTTGCTAACTCTCTCCCTCTGTGCTTTAAAAAAGTTACCTCTCTGGCTTCTCAACCCCTGCAGGGCTCTGAGGCAAACAAACTCCACTCAGAGTAAAGTAGTGCGGACCGACTGTTACAGAGCTGCAGCCTCCGTGAAAACCTGTTTCCTTTCCTCAGGCGAATTTCAATCTGAGAAACAGATGAGGCTCAGGAAACTATCTATTACTCAGGTTTTACTGGGGTTCAAAGAGAGCGGAGCATATAGATCAGAGCAATATCAGAATATTCTCTGCGCCTGTTCCTGGTAACGGGGCACATCTGAGATTAACAGTGGATTTATTTCAATCTCAATTTTTTCCCCCCTTCACAGAAAGCAGGAAAACTTGTCAGCACATCTGGAAGGTATCAAGTTAACTAAGCAGCCTGTCAACTCAAAACTTTTTCTTTTTTTTTTTTTCCTCGGGAAAAAATAGCACAGCCCAGTGAATGTGTGTCTATCAATGGTAGGCATCAAGATCTAACTCAAGATTGCGTTTACCTTCATTAAAGACAGTGCTCCATTAACAAACAGTCAGGGTAAGTCTGGCTTTGGGCACCCAGACCACACCAGTCATGCTCCATGGTTTATCAAGCTGGGAATCTACACACCCGGCTAGGACTGGCCCCCCGACTCCAACCGGGAGCCTTCGCAGTCGCCCCTCCGTTTTTACACCCTGGCCGCTAATGGTTTCAAGCAATAAGTCATGTTTTCACAAACTTCAAACTCAATGTAAATAGTTGCTCAACAAATTCGCCGTGTGCTATTAATGACTTTGCTCACTAGGAGGTTTTTTTTTTTTTTTTTTTTCGGTCGACAAATAAAACACTAAGTGCTGGTGGCAGTTGAGTGAAAGGTCTCGGTAAACTCTGCCAGGCGGCGATCAGACTTAATAAGCCGGGGACAAGGCTGTACAGTGTGCTATATGAGGGACTTTTGGAAGGAAATGCTGTCTGGACAAACAGTTTGCAAGAGCTTGGACTAGAAGGAGCAACGAGGTTTCACGTCTGAGAAACTTTTTGAAAGGTGCTTGATCTTATTCAACAACCTTTACAGTACTATTTCCTTATTATCAGCACACAGATTTTTTTTTCTTTCTTAATGTTTTAGTGAAAGGTTGATTTTTTTTCTGTTACTGTGCATCATCTTTAGATCAACTTTTTAAGAGTTTGTTTTAGAGCAACACATCAGGACCTTTGGGCTTTAAGACAGCGGTCTAGACCCTTCCTCTAATACATAAAGCATACAGTATGACACTATTACACTAAAACTTTGCAGATTTTTCAAAAAGAATTTTCATAAGTTCTAAAAATCTAAGCTAAAACAAAAAAGTGCATTTTAACCTACAGTCTTTTTAATTATCCTTCTTTTTCAAAATACTATTTAAGGTTCAAAATAACACCTCCAATAATTTTGTTTAATTTTCAACAGCACCAGGGTTGTTCAAAGTAATTACAAGGCACACTATTCTGCATAGTTTCAAACAAACAAACAAACAAAAAATAGAAACTGTATGTAATAATCTGAAAAACAATTATTCTAATCTGATTAGGCTTTTTCTTCTTAAAATATCTTTTACCACAACTCTCAGAAACTATTTTAGGATTATGACCAAAATGTAGAAACAAATCCTTAAAAGTTTGAACACGAACAATTTAATACTACTTAACATTTGGGCTTTAGTTTGCTTATATGCGCTTATTTTTGGTATTTTGTAAGCAAAATTCAATGCAACCTATATCACTGAATTAAATAAGGGGACTAAAGATTTAAATATTGACGGATGAATTAAAATAGACGTTCTGGTTGTACAGGCACATGTTTTGTAGAATGTGAAGACTTTTACTAAATATTTCAAATCTACATGTAGAGTGCAGCTCTGACACGCTTGACCCGTGTGTCTCCACGACGGTCGAAAGTTTTAAGCATGATCATCAGACTGCTTTAGGAAGCGAGAAAATACGTGATTTCCATCTGTGTGTTAATCTGAGACTGCTGCTCGAAACAGGCGGGTAGAAACACCGGGAATAAAAGTAGAAAACATAAAAAGAACAGAATTTGTTTCTCCAGAACTACAGCTGACAACACTCCAGTAGAAATTTGCGTAGATCTGGGGACCACAGGCAGCAGGGAAATAGGCCTTACTTTACGGGTTATATCTCGAAAGACGCACGGCACAACTACATGAAACCCAGCAATCTCGTTGGTGTACTTTCCTGTCCTCAGCAGCAGTCGGTCTGTACCTACAGAATCTGGCTGAGCAGAATAAAGAGCGATGGTTCATTCAGAGCGGAGAGAGAGAGAGAGAGAAGGAGGGAAACATCTCCCACTCTCAGCGGGGGAAGCCTGCTCGATGCGCGGCTACAGCACTTACTTGGTGTTGGTCCGGTTCCAGAAGACGGCGTAGCGGTCGGCCACCACTTTGGATCCGGGCTCCTGGCTTAGAACACACATCAGCAGCACCAGGCAGACGAAGAGGACCATTTCCACTTGCAGCATCACTACAGCAAAACTTCGTTAGTCTATTCCGTCTCAGAGTCGATCGCTCGGTAGGATCAGATATGTGGAGCGGGTTGGAGGGTGCAGGTAGGAGAAACGGGGCGCCTGAACCGGGACAGGTGACCTGATCTCAGTCACATGTGGACCGGTGTTTCTGCTTCAGAGCTATCAACGTAATGCGAACAGAAAGAGAAACGAGCGAAAGAAAAGAGGCAAATGTGATCATTCAACGGGGAGGACGGATGAGGTGACACTTGTTCAGGTGAAGTTACAAAAAATTAAGGCGTCAACAGTCCCGATGAAAACATGTGCCTTTTTTGTTCCTGCCGGTTTATCAGGACGGAGGAATCCAGATAGAATGTGGTCCCCCCCTCTCTGATGCACAAACAAGTGAGACCAGCGCAGAAAGCCACCAATGCGCAGCAGAACACTCGGTGTCTCCCGTGGCGTTGTACAGTGTCAAACCCCCCCTTGCGCTTGCTGGGTGTAGCCTGTGTCAGGGCCAAAGTGACAACTGCTCAGCCCTTCACTCCAAACGCAAAAAGCGCAGATTAGTCCGAGACGTGATGGAGAGAGGGGGGCTCAATGTGGTCCAATGACGCTGTGAGGGCGCAAGTCAGATGTCCATGTTATTATCCCGGCAACTTTCTGAAGCCATGCAGTCAGCCAGTCAGTGCGTGCCGGAGGAAAATGATGACTGACAGCGTTAGATCGCCGTGTAAAACAAACCCAAAACAAACAAAAAATGAAACACTGTCATCCTCTTCGCTGTGATCCGCCGGAGGTGTCACGGCCGAGGCGGGGAGGAGTCCGTCTCTGTGGCCGTGTTGTGTTTTCTCTCTCTCTCTCTCTCTCTCTGTCTCTCTCTCTCTCTCTCTCTTCCTCTCGCTCTCTCTCCCTCTCCCTTCTGGAGACGCTTGTTTTTATCTCCGCATTCCAAAGTGTCCTCCTCATATATAAGCCATCGCGCAACGTAGGGGAGTGGAAAAATCGCAGCGCTCTCCCATGTGCGTGCTCTGTTGTCGTCCCTCCCGTTCTTTTTGTTTTGTTGTTATTTGATTTTTTTTTTTTTTTTTTTTTTTTTTTTTTTTTTTTTTTTGTGTGTGTTTTTAGTGGACACGAAGGGACTGGGTAAGAGGAAGGACAGATGTAGCAGCTCCACGCAAGCTCCAGACGGGGACTGAGAGAGTGGGTTTGGTTACGGCGGAGCGGGGCATAGTCCCATTGGTTTGCGACGATCTAAATGGGCGTGAAACCAGCAGACCTAAGCCCCGCCCACTTCTTAAAACCGAGGTAATTCAATTATAGAAAGGTGGAGCTGGAAGGGGGCAGAGGAGCGAGGTGCCCAGGACAGGGAGCACTTTTTACATTCTCCACTGACAGATCCCGCAGATAAGCTGCGCTCGGTGCTATTTAATTACATGCAAAAGGACGCGGTGTAAAAAAAAAGAAGAAAAAAAAGAGAAAAGAAATAAAAGAAAGTAGAGAAAGAAAAAGAGCAAATATATTTTACTATTTAATAAAAACGGCACATTTGAAGAAATACAAATAAATTACCAAATATTACACATAAAATAGTAACCTATAGATATTTGTATTGCATTTATTTATCATTTTGTTGTACTTTATTTTTCACTGAATCATATAAGATTGTCCAGTTTTCTGTTTTATTCTATTATCATTATTTCCATCTCAGATTTTTCTATATATTACATGTGTATTGAGACAAAACAAGCATAAAAACATAATTCCCCACACTGATTTCTCAAGTATGCTCTCTGTTAAAAAAAAGAAAAGAAAGTCAAGGTATTTATAATTATTTAATATACATTATTTCAAGTATAATTTTATCTATAATGTTTTTATGTTTCTTTTTTCATTTATGTTTACAGTTTTTGTTCCAGTGGTGTTTACACATTTAAAGTTTAATAAGAAAAAAAAAATATTTTATTTTTTTTTTAAGAAAAAAAATGTTTAAGTTTTTTTTTTCTTCCTCTTCTTCCTTTTATGTTGTGGGCAAAATTAAATAAATATGACCCTTAATTTTTAAGCTCAACAGAGTATGTAAGCCTGGTTGTAACTCTCTGCAAAAAAATGAAAAAGAAATGCCACATTGTTTTCCACAAGAGTTCAAGAAGGTGCATCAAGTCCATCTGTGCATAAAAAAAAAGAAGAAGGTGAGTCGTTGTTTACGAAAGCTCCATGCACATGTATCAGAACAGCTCCCTGTTCTGATTCAAGGAGAATGACGAGTCCCAGTACCCTGAAAGCCCCGTAGCTCTGAATCACTGATTCAGCCTAAGAAAAAAAGCGAGTTGTAGTTGCCCGTGTTTGAAATACTCGCAGAAAGCTTCACAGCAGGGGCAGAGACAACCCAAAGTTTGATGAGGCCCAAAGCAGAATTTGATGTTGGGGCCCGTTTTAGTACAAAATTTATAGTTTGCATATTGTACGTTTAACGCTGTGGCAGTTTTTGATCTTGATGAAATGGCTCACTTCCCTGGGCAGCAGGGAAAGTTTGTCAACTGTGCTGACATATATAAAGTTAGTAAAAGCTAAGAGTGGTTATTAGACTTGTGGTTGAAGAAGTTCAATGTAGAAGTAAAAATTTAAATTGAGTCCAGATTTGACCAGTTTAGCATCAGAAAAGTTAATTTTGCTTGTAAGCTGTGCTTGTATGACACAGTTGTCAGGCTAAATATTTACATACCACCTTTTGTAATACATTTTTAAAGGTTTTGTGATTGTGATAAATGTTGTAGAAGTATTTTAGCTGTATATTAAACCAAGAAGTATTCATATATTTTTATAATACCAATCAGTTTAATCATTTATTAAAAATATGTAATAAAGTTGTGTATAAAACTAACAACATTTTCAAAGTGGGTGCTCAGACATGTCAGGAGAGAATTTGGAAATAGGCTTAATCTTGGTGAACTTGAAAATAGTTTGAAATTATAATTTCAAACTATTTTCAGTGTGAAAATGTAAGTATTGCACTGGTTCTAATTTTAATGAGAGTTCCAAAGAAAAGAAATATAAACTCCCATATCCATGTAAACAAACTGAAGTCAGTCAGTCACTAAAAGTAGGCCACATATGAACATTTTCCATCAGAAATGTCAACATTTATAAAAGTGCGTAGTCTAACTGAGAAAGAAACCATGATTAAATTCAGTTAATTTTTGTAGTGCTAAATTATAACCAATCTTCTTCATCTTGGGGTATTTCACAAACAAGTCAGATTCATATGCAGTTATGTAAAAAAACAAAGAAAAAAACAAGCTTAGTTCAGTTTCAGTTCTTTCCATTCCACTCAATTTGTGTAGATTGAATATTACATCAATTTATGTCAGTCACATTGCTTCGCTTTATTTTTACACCAGGTAATGACAGAAGATATATAAAACTCACAAGAGAGTCTTGTAAATTGTCTTTTGCATCATTGCATTTCTCCTTGTAATATCTAGGAAATTAGAGGCTGCTGCGTCTAAATGTCTGCTGCGTCTTCTGTGCGACAGGTGCTGTTGGCCATCAAGGGAGCAGAAAAGGAGAAAAAATGGAGGAGGAAAGACAAGAGAAGGAGGAGGAGGAGGAGGCTAAGAGGGCAGCTAATATTTTAAGATAATCCTCTTGACCTGTTCTCGTACTCTTGTGTAAACTCAGCGCTGTTCGCTTGCAGCTATTGCCGCACACACTGGCAGGAGGGGCGCTCTTCTGCAACCAGACATAAATACAATTATCGCGCCATGCAAACTCCCAGAAGTGTCCCTTTTTTTTATTCCTCTGTTTTTGCAGAACATATATTTAAGAGAAAAATACATCAGCTACCAGACGAGAAGGGATGGGAAGGTCAGCGGACATGGTTGTTTTTACACCCACTTTACAGCCGTGTCTGCATTCCTCTCCTGGTGAGTCTCATCTCTGTCTCACATGCAATAAAAATAAGTTGATAACAGGCACGTTTAGCTCACTACGCCCTCAGAATACACCCCCAGCTGCTTTCATTTTCTCCTAATCATCCTCATCCTCTTCTTCACCTACTGTCAAAGAGAGCGACGGTAATAACATCGTTTCTCTTTTCCCACTTATTCCAGCAGAGTGATGCAAGGATCTTTTTAATGTTTTAAAAAATATATATTTTTCTGTTTCACTATTGAGAAGAAGGGCAGAATGACAATACATTTATTATTACAGTTCCCAAATAAATGTATTTTTCATCACTTTTTATCTTCCGTTATTGTGTGATTTTTTTGTATTAGTTTCCTCAATAAATAGTCCAAGAAACACTTGATGGGCACAATCACTTCTTATTCCCTGTAGAAGCCATTTACCTGGGAGGTTTTATATTCCAATTCGATTTGAGTCAAGATTTTTGGTAATGTCTTTTTGATAAAGGATAACAGGCTTCATCAAGAGCTTTACTTTGATATATAGTAGTCATTCTGGCCAAAAATGACAAGGATTTGGCTTTGAGCCTGAGGTTTTCCCCTTCTCAGATTCAATGATCAGCATGCACACACAGCCAGAGTCGGAAGGTGGATGGGCTGGAGAAAATGAGCGTCTGGCTGGGTGGTGGGATGATTTATAACTTTTATTAACGTTACCGTTCTTTTGTGATCAGGGCAATTAGCACAGAAATCATAACAATGACTCATTAATAGAGGTGAAAACGCAGCTCTGTTTTCCTGGTGTCAGAATGGCGGGTCGGGTACACCAACAAGCAATTACAGACATGAAAGGGACCCTTTGAACAGGTCCTTTTGAAAATATCTGCCAATTAACATCTATAACCTGCATGAAAAAAGAAAGTCAAATTGTCAAAGAATAAATTAAAATGATCCTTTCACCTTTTTGAATAGAGATTTCCAGCATCTTCCAATAGATGTGAATTTCAGTAATCACGTATGACAAAGTAAACTCTAAATCAATTAATGGATATAATTAAATGGACTGTGATAGCTTGTTTTTCATATTATAACCACAGCAAGTTCAATTTAAAGGCATGTTCGAGACCTTCGGAATAGAAAGTGCCGTCACATGAAACATAGATGCGGTCATTATGTGTAGGTGCAACATGTGTTCATCGGTTGAGTTTAGGAGCCTTCTAATGTCTGAAAAGACTAATCAAACGGGTCCTATACTGGACTAAAATTAAGTGAGAAAGCAGCATTCAGACAGTCTGAAAAGTCTTGGTAAAACCTATTCATAAGTACATGAAAAGATTTGACTCTATATATAAAGAAACCAGGGTTATCAGTCAGGGATCTTGCACCTTGCACTATTGCAGTATGTCATTAAGTCTCTGGCAAAATTATTTATATCCCTTTAACTTTTTCACAATTTGTCACAACCACATACTCCATCTTATGTTATTTGGATTTTGCCAATATAGTCATGGTTACTCTGGAGAAATGTTAGTTTCCCACTGCAGGTGGGAAAATCAGTCGACGGGACAACTATAAATTTTGCACTGGATAAATGCATCTATTATGGCGGAGTGGCAAGAAGAAGGTCATTGTTGAAATAAAGTTACAACACAGCCACTAGGGGTCTAGAGGGCACAGCAAGCATGTGAAACATGGCACTCTGGTCAGTTGCAACCAACGTTGAGCGAAATGTAGCATCACCTTGAGCACACCATCTTAGCAACACCATCCATGTTGCTACATGGTGGTAGCAACATCATGTTATGGCAACGCCTTTCTTCAGCAGGCACATAGAAGCTGGCTGGAGTTGATGAATAAAGCAACGTAGGGCAATTCTGGAAGACAACTTGCTGCAAAAGACTGGAGTAGAGATTCACTGTGCAGCAACTGTAAAGATACAGCCAGGACTAAAATGAATGGTTCAGATAAAAGCATTCAGTTAGAATGTCTCATATGTTGAAATTTAATGCTTAAATATACTATTAATCCAGTTTAACTGAGCTGTGCATATTTCTGAAAGAATAATTAGTTGAAATTGTCACTGTTGAATTGAACCCCAAATAACTTAAGCCTCTAATTGCAGTGAAAGGTGCTTTTTCCATGTATCGATTTGGAGGAGTTAAAGACATGCCACACACCTCTGGTTTTAATTTGTAAAACAACAAAAATTGAAAACTCATGTATTATTTTCCTTTCACTGTCAGAGTTCCTTTGTTTTTATCCAACACATAAAATCCTGATAAAACACACTAAAGTTTGCAGTGTGGGTCATAAAAATCGAGCCACTGCAGGACATGATATTCATCAGAGACACAAAGCTGATTTCTGGTTATTCAAGCCAAGAATGCTACAGGTGTCAGCATAAAGATCTACTCCGTCAGTTTTGCTCACACAGCTCCTTAAATGTGATGCTGTATCACACTGGCCCAGTGTCACAGGGTTAGTGTCGACTACACTTACAGAAAATCCTCTGTGCATTTTGGTCTGTAACCCCATTCATGACATTCATGCCTCTGCGTCAGAGGCAGATTAGATAGGCGGAGAAAATAGAATTTTATATTTCAGGATCACATATAAAAATATTGTCCTGTCTATTTGAGAAGATGGTAATCACAAGCACAAGCACGATAGCATCAGTAAAGAGCCAGAAATAAAAACGTGGTATAAAATACATTTTAAAAACTGACAAATTTGACAAATTATTTCATACCACACGTTACACATGAACTCACAAATTTATCAGTCTAGATCAAAAACCACTGTTGCATTTAAAACTCTGAGCTACCTACATTAATAAACCTGACACAAACCTCTCTCGTTACATCTGAACTCATGGAGAATATTGCCCACCCCCACTCTCTCTATATTCCTCACTACCTCCCTCCTTAGGATGCATATTAGATTAAATATTTTATTGTCACACTCAATGCACTTAGTGTTGGCAAACTTAATCACAAGGAGACAGCATGTCATAGAAGAGACACCTTGGGTTGACTAAGTCATGACGAGCCAGCACAAATCGATGAGAAGGACTAATCGGATGTATCTGCTGGGACAAGCTCTGCCCTGAATCCAAATGATGGACACCAGATGGGGACTGATGTTGGCATTAGTACACAATCAGTGCAGTAGATGGAGAAATGTAAGAACAAGGGCCTCCTATTCATTGAGGCATCAGCTTTTAAGCAGGTGCAGCCAAGGTCTCTCCTTTCAGAGAGAAAAAGCAGGAGCATATTAAAGAGGATGGATCGTCTTTGTTAGTGCAGGTGCAAAAATATGGAGACAGAGTCGAGATAAAGAAATAGAGAAAAAGGACACAAATGAGCACTTATTTGAAATTTGCAAGGACATAAAAAAATTAGCTGTGTTGAGACGCATGTAATACCTTAGGTTGTGATTTTGGGATATTTTTATCACTTGGATACCTTTTATATCAACAGTTTCGATCAGTAGTGTAATGGTGTGGGGGATCTTTTGGTCCTTGCACACTCCCTGACCAGAGAGGTATTTCTGACCCTCCCTTTAGATGACCACCATGTCACAAGGCTCAAACCATTTTTAAACTGGTCAAATTTGATCACTGCAACAAGTTGACTGTATTCCTGTGGAATCCACATTCAGCAGATTCACAGATCCAACAGAACACCCTTGGGTGTGTTTGAAAAGGAGGTATGCAACATTGATGTGCAGCCAACTAAATTGGAACAAAAAACACACAAAATATTTCAGAAGCCTTGTGAAATCTTTGTCATGAAGAAATAAGGTCATGAAAGCAAAAACTGGTCCAACCCAGCAACAGTAAAGTGTATCTCTAGTGAGTTTGAGCCCCTACCTTCACTCTGTCATAAAGCTGACTTTTCTCTCTGCAATAAAAGTTAAGGTCAGCTAAAGTCAAATGTACCCAGTTTATTGACTTTGTAGTACAGGAGATCACTTAGTATAAATTTACCATAAAAGTGATTGATTCTCCAACCTTTCCCAATAGAGGCAACAAGCTTAAGGTGGGGAAAACATGACATATCCCTCTTCAGTAACGCTGTCCAAGATTTTCTCAGGCCAGAACAGAAATACAGTCCCTTCAGAAAATTTCGGGTCTCGCCCAGGGTCTCCTCCCTGCCAGACATACAAGGGAAACCTCCAGAGGGAGGGGACTGGGAGGCACCCTGATCAGAAGCCTTGAATTACCTCAGCAGACTCTTGTCAAAGTTCCTCCCAGATGACGGGTCTCCTGACTCTATGCTGGAGGAAGCTCATTTTGTGCCTGGGTACAAGAGTCCTTATGTTTTCAGTACATAAACGAATGAAGCCTTGTTTCTTATTCTGTCTTAGTGTTCCGACAGAGCCTTTTATTTTCTCAGATGAATGAAGCTGTTTGCGCAGTTTGCGTCTTCATGCCATCAGCAGTTGAAGAATTAAAAACTCTTTATTTCAATCCGGATGTTAATATCCGTCACTGGTGTAAAACGTTTGACTTACAGCCAGTTTTTTTTTTTTTTTTTTTAATTTAACTTTTCAGCAGTCCTCTCCTTCTTTCTTTCCACATTAAGGCGAACAAATGTTCCCTCACACACACACAGAGAGAGGGAAACCACAACCAGCTTTCTGCCTGTGCAGTATAAATGTCCTGCAACAAAGTTGTTTCTCTCTTTATGTACTTTGATCCATATTCTATCAAACCAAGCTCCAACGACACCAGCTCCAGCTGCTTCACTAGGAAATGCTCCCAGGCTATTAGCCACAACAATATTGAGCTACTTTTTTTGTTGTTAATTTACACCAAAGTTTTCCCATTTAGAGTATTTCTACCACCGGGCAAACAGAGGGTTAATGATAAAGAATACACAGCACGGGTGCATTTTATCCCCTAAATTTGATTCAGAGGAGTCTTAACTTCTCCTCATTACCAGGACCTGTAGAGTAGCAAATGACAAATCACAGTATGTGATAATAAAGGTGACACTGTGAAAATCCCCTGGCTGGGATCCATCTCATCATTATGAGAGCATTATGAATGGATGTAATAAAAGTGAATTAAGACAGGACATGGCTGATATAGATATTATGAGCACATTGTCCTTTGCCTAATGTGAATGGTTCTTCAGCCAGCTCTTGCAATATGGGTCCCAATTTGAAGAGGCTATCCTTGACTCAGAGTAATACTTACATACAATCATAACCAAAAAGCAGGGAGGAAAGAGGGTGGGGAGCCATTGAGTCCTCTTTTGTACTCTCTGCTATTTCATTACAGCAATGAATGTAAAAAAAAAAAAAAAAGAAAGAAAGAAATAGTCTTTGATATGCCAGGCTGTAGTGTGCAACACAGCAGTGGTTTGGCCATTTGGGGGTCTTTGTGCTTCTCTTTGAAGTCTCAGGGAAAAATATGAAACATAGATGTTTCATTATCTCTTTATGACTCTTCAGTCATACGGAAATATAGATTCATAGGCTCAGGACAAAGGTAATAGGCAGGCTTGTCTAAATTTAAGCAGTGGTATGATAATCATGCACTTCAGTTCAAGCCAAAGAACATTAGTCTCCTTATAATACCAGTTGATTCCCTTTTCAAACAATACTCTCCCTGCTTCTGTCCCTGGCGGGTGTTGGCCTTCAGAAAAGGCCACCACTGAAGAGCTCGCCTATACATCATTGATGATGGTACAATAGCATTAGTGTATGCTTAGTCTGCTAATTCCCCCTGTCATTGTGGAAAGTTTTATAATCGGGCCATTTGTAATTCTGCTCATAAAGGGATAAGCTGTGATCCAAGCTTATGAGGCTGATCAAATTAAGATGGTTTTCTCCTAACAGGAACACCTGATAATGGGGAATACTATTGCTCCGGACAGTGTCACTGATAAGCTATTGACAAAGAGATTTGCCCCGTGGCATGTATTAGTAGGTGTTTGTTATTCACGCTGCACATTTGACAACAGCTCCTCACAGACTGTCCCTTATCATATTCAAAGCGAATCAGAGGTTTTCCAGACATTAAACTTCAACCCAAAAAAAGAATTAATTTCTTATGGGTTTATCATCTTGACCCCTTTTTATAAGTCATGCATTCCTCACTGTAAGAACGTGAGAATGTTCCGCATCCCTCCGACTCTGCAGTAATCCTCGCTCTCCAGATATCACTCAGTCACTTAGATAAAGCCTTTCCTTCTCATGTTCCTCATCTGCCTCTTTCAAATGGAAGGAATGAAGGACGTACAATAGCTAAGCGCACTGGCATCTGTTTCCTTACTGCTACAGTTCCGGGTATTTACATGCATTCCCATGAAACATGGATATCATATTATTTTGTTTCCTTAATGATGCAATTGAGCTCTTCTTTGTTTCTCTTTGAACTTCAAAAACAAGAACTGGGTGTACAAGTTTAAATTTTTGGCGGACTTTCTCTGTCCACACAGGATTAAAACTAAACATACAGCCTCAAATTTATACTCAATCATGTTCTTCAAAATTACACGTCCACCATCTTGCTTAACAGCTGATATGTTCTTCTCAGGCGATGTTGGCAAAAATTACATATCCTTCACTTCTCAACACAGTTCAAGGTCAGCAATTTGGAAATGCAACTCCAGAGGCATAATATTCGCATTCAAAAACTGTGATAGTTTGTTTTTCGTCAATGTGTTGTTAGAAAATGTATTTGTTTCTAATTTTCAGCAAACATCCAAACTGCTACAGGCTCCTTGCTTGTTGAAGTAAAGTACCCTCCATCCTTTATTCATCCATTTTAAAATCCATATTTTTGATACCCCTAACAGTTCCTTTAAAAGCATTTTCTGATCTATGTTCTTCTTAAGTTGATCAGAGAGCCGAAGAACTTGTAATTAGTGAGCCATTGCTTTCTTTTTCTCTGGGGTAAAACATTTGTAACACAGGTCCAATTCTCTTAGCCACTCTTCAAAATGGACCAGACTAGAAAACATATAATCAAAATAAAGCAGGCTGAAAGGAAATGGCTTCAAGATCTTGGCTATTGACCTAAAATTGTCATATGAAGTCAGATGAAAAATGAAACATCTATTTTCATTTGCCCAGTAAAGTTGCAGGGCACTGTAAAGAAATAAGCATCTCAAAACCACACTATGCCTCTGTGGTTCACTATGCATGTTGAACCGTTCTCACCAGACATCAAGAAACCTGCAGGCCAGTGGAACGCGGACACGCCCTCTGAACCACCACATTTGACTAACGCCAAGTTGTCAGCAGCACGCATCCCCGCAGCTCAGGATATTGGAGCAATTACCTTCGTACAGCACCCCCTAGCAGAACAGGGGTCATTGGAGCCCAATTCATCAGTAGAAACCAGTCAGAGCTAACAACGCCAACACTGACTTGTTAGGGAACAAAGAGGCCATCATAATTAGCAGTGACATTTGCTGACAGAGAAGCCAAGCGGGCCTGGCCTCCACTGAGATGTTTCAGCACAGAGGAAGAGAGAGAGGGAGAGATCTAGCTGATAGAAAGGGGTCTTTCACCACCATCTGAAATGGATGTTGCCGCCTAAGGGTCCAACGTGCCAATCAGCAACTTTCCGAACCGAATCATTTGCATCATAAACAGTCTCTCATGATGTGCTCTGAATTAATTTGCTGTTCGCTTACCACTGGAATGAATAAAAGCTTGACTCAAAATTTTTGAAAACCAGACACTCACATCACCAACATGGAAAAAAAAAAAAAAAAACATGCAAAAACTGTAACATGTAAAACCACTGCAACAATTATTGGTTATATTAGTGTAAATAAAGCAACCAGGGTCACTCATTATTTAAAAACAATGAACTCAGTCTCATAATTTATATGTAGAATAAATTAATCTCTGTGATTAATTACACCCATTGAGTTCTCAGTAATTGTAATCACAGAACACAGTTGTTTTCTAACCATTTTTATGATTCCTGATTCTTAAAATAAACCTAGATAACTCTTAAACAAAGCGAACCAGAGAAACATCTAAAGTGCTGTTATTTTTTTTTTTTTTTCTCTTACACTGACAAAATTTTAATAGCAACTAATTGCTGCTTTTGGACCTGGATAACTTGCTATATTTGAAAGAACCATAATTTTTACTCTCCACCAGAAAATCTTGTAGAAAAAATGTCCAACCAAGTGCTTGTGATCCAAAGGACACCGGCAAGCAACACCAAACTGACCAAATTAAGATTTTTGAGTGATCTAGTCAAAGTAAAGACATGCTCTGGCAGGTCTATAAGGCTTTTCATTCTCAAAAATCCTCCAGTGTGGCTGAATTAAAACTATTTCACAATGAAGAGCGAGTTAAAGTTCCTCATCAGTGATGTCAAAGATTGACTGTCATTTATCACAAACACTTGAAGCAGTTGTTGCCGCAAAAGGTGTCAAAACCAGTGAGGAACCAGTGAGAAAGTCTAAGTGGTGATTGTTTTTTTTTTCACACAGTGCAGCTGGCCTTGGATAGCTGCTGCCTCACTGTAAATTAAATAATTCTTTAAAAATGGTATTTTGTATTTTCCCAGGTGATATTTGCTGTTCGATGACCTGAAACATTTAAGTGTGACCCAAAAAAAAAAAAAGAAAAAGAAAAAAGAAGAAATATATGCACATAAAGACTCTGGACAGTTATAAATAGTTTGTCTGAATTAAGGGTTCATTTTAACTAAATAGTTTTTTGTTTTTTTCCCAGTTGGTTAACTGAAACTATCAGAAGAGCAGAGTCTTTGCAGATGGTGTTCAAAGCTTTGATTTGTGCTGAAGTTACCACACCAAAAGTTATTTTCTTCTTCCTTAGTTTCTTAAGCAATAAGTAAAAGTAACGATTTAGGTATTGCTTCAGCCAGCTGGGAACTGCAGCAACAGTTCCAGTGGTTTGTGCTAATTACCAACCCCTGGGGAAGAAGGATGATCATGTGGTTCTGTTTATATGCGTTTTAAATCTCCCTTTTTCTTCCGCCTTATCAAACACGATCATCTCTATGGGTGGACCACAGAACCAGTATGAGAGCAGTTCAGGAGTGTGACTGAAAAACTGCCGCGATGAGCCTGCGCTTTTAGCTTCTTCATGGGGCCTTTCCGTATCACCACCACAGGAGATGAGTGATGAAAATGGAAGGTAAACGTGGACGGTGGCCAAATAAAACAGGAGGAAATGAAGAAACTTTGATTTTCACATGTATCACAATTTGTGCTGTAAAATGCTGCGCGTGTATGAGGGTGAACATGCTTCCATAAAAATACATCTGGTGTCCATCAGACGCTTTATTTTTCCTGAGGTCAGGGTCCGCAGGATATTTAATATTTCCACCAAAGAATCCAGATGACAAGGTAATGTCTTGGACTGAGACAAAGTCTCATAAAATTACTCGTATTATGCATGTCTCCTGGGGTCCAGAAGAAAAATGACAGTAATAATTTCAAACAGCATGAAACATGACATAGTCGCAGTCCCGATAATACATTTCTTTACAAGTTTTTTCACATTCTTCCTGCCTGAAGGAACACTACACATTTTATTTTATCCAGCCATATTTGCCATACAGACGATTTGTAACCTGCATGGGACTAAACACATTTTGTGTAGAGGGGACACATTAAAAGGTTTCCCTTCACATCACTCAGTGTCACATTCCCAAAGAATGTAGTTTTGCGAGTGAACAGATAAATAGTATCAAAAGACATATGAGCATAAACGTGACTTGATTTGCTCAGTTCTGCTACACTGCAAGTTCATTCTCCATTTTTTAAACATAATTCTGACATGTACACAAACAGGTTTTTAGCACTACATGTCACTGGTTTTGGGATTAAGAAACAACTTTCACCACATTCTGTGTGTGGAAACCTTATAGGATGCTAACTTCAGGTTTCTGGGTTCTTTTTCCAACTTCTTGTGGTACTTCTGACGGGGTAGTCGAAAGATATGACTTGAGCGTACAGAGAGAGAGTTTCATTAGTCTCTTCCACTTACATTGCAGGTAAAGCTGAGCATGGACATGGAGATGCTGTGATGTTTGAGAATCACAGCATCTTATTGGACCTTTATTCAACTGTTGTACTGCACAGACAACTTGATTTCTTTCTGGACTGGAAACTTTTTTTCCCCTTATGTTACCTCGACAATGAGAACTTGCCTTGAACAAAATACATATCAGTTATTGCTTTTAAACTATTTTGTCGAGTTCTTTTTGTCGAAAAGTTTTCTTTCATGCATATTAATTCAGTTCTTTTATATTTTCCACCCATGTAGAAAGATTGCAGGCTGACAGACCTGAGGAAGAGTAATCTGCTGCTGAATTACAGACATTGACAAAGGAGAGATTTCAGACAGTCTCCCTGTGCCTGTAAAACAATGGCGCATCAGACACGCCACGTCAAGTCATGTTTCTTCTGTTATTAAGCAGAATCAGCTGTGGCTTCCCCTCCTACAGACTCTGTGGGTCCTGTAAATCTTGTGTGACAGTTCAGTTCAAAAGTCCTTGCCCTAAAAGGAGTATATATTTGTGAAAGCATGTGGGTTTTCTCCCATTCAAGGGTCTGCTATGGCAGACCAGCACTAGCAAGATGAAGGAGACGAGAAAATGGAGAGGGACAGAGAATGAGGCAATATATATGGAAGATGTGGACACAGTTTGATTCCGAGAGAACAGATCCTCTTTGATAGTCTCACATCATAAATTAAACATGTGCATCTTAATAACACTGGATGGGGAAAAGAACTGCATCCTGAGTGGGGTCTCTGGTGCTTTCTGAAGTCATGGTGACTCACAAGGTCCACCTCTCACAAGGGCAGAGCTCATGACTGCAACAAGGCCTGCTTCCGCATACCGCGGCTGAGGCTGAATAACTGAAGACAGATTTAAGAGGGATTGAGAAGTCATTGTTTTGGTCAAGCTGATAAACAACACCTTAAGGTTATACAAAGAGGAAGGGCAAGGAAAGGAACAAAAACATGTCAAAAGCAAGAATGTGCCCATAAAAATCACTGCAAGTTCTTACTTTGTTCAAATTCTAATTCACAGTGAAAAGTTGTTTTGGGTTTTAAAAAAAAACAAATTTATTCATGCAAACAATCAACCTGCTCCACTTAAAAAACACAATTGATCATTTCATTCCAACAAATATGTTGTTTTCGTTTGCGAAATTAGCTTTTGTTGTGAGCATGCATGTATTACAATAGCAGGTTTCTAGTGATTTGGGATATAAAACCTATCTATCCGCAACGTATCTAGGTACAAAAATTTTGATAATTGTTTTGCAAAATTGCTTTGAAATAACAAAAGAGTGTTTGCAAACCTTCTGTTTCAAAGTCTTGTCACAGATTGTCAATTGGGTTGACTAGGTCGTTCAAACACATTATATTTTGATCTAACCATTCCACTGTGGTTGCATACAGTTGTTGCCCTGCCTGAAGTTGAACTTCAGTTTTAAATGGAAAATTTTTTGCAACTAAGAAGTTTTTTTTATTTTTTTTTATTGATCTGTATTGAGCTCCATCCATCTTCTAATCTGGTCATCTCTGAGCTGTTCACCGCTGAGCAAAATTATCCCCAAAGCATGTCACTGGCAGCACAATGACAATGTTCTGTGTTTTCCATGTAGGGCAGTGTTTGTATGTAGGACAGAAATATTCTGGGCAGAGGATCTTCTTCAAAAAATGCAAATAAAACTTCCTGTGACTTTCTCTCAGTAATGGCTTTCTTTTTGCCAAGCTTCCATTAGGATCAGATTGGTGGAGTTTCTGACCACACCTGTAAACTTCAGCAGCTCCAACAAAGTTACCATGGGCTCATTTCTCTGATTATGGTTTGCCTTTGCCTGAATCGGATGGACAGCTATGTCTTAGTAGGTTTGCAACTACTGTGGCATAATCTTTCCATATTATGCCACAGTATAATATGGAAAGATTATGCTGTTCAGATCTGAACAGTTCCAGATCTGAACTGCGATCTGGAATATTCTCAAAACTTTAAATATTCTTGTATTTTATATCCTAAAGCCACTTGAAATTTCTACATAATTTTAAGTCTGAGCAGTCAGGTTTGTTTAATATTCATGATTCTGTTTGTTTACAAATGTTCTCTTCTCTGAGGCATTCAAAAAACAATTGTATTAATGAAGACATTAAATTACTCACAAGTGGACTATGTTGACTACTTTCCCTGAATTGTTTTCTACTTCACATTTATGTGGTCCTTTGAGTTGACAATTTACATTGAAGTTTGTTGCTGAGACATGTCAAAATGCAGAACAAGTTCAGCGGGTACAACTACTCTCTAAAGCCCAGTAAAAGTTACACTGGTGATGTTGTCAATGTTAGTTCTATGTAGGTTGTTTTACCCAGATTCTGTACACCTGTCGGAGTGGGCGTGCATGTCAGAGGGGTGTCGTGTTTGTGTGCATACAGTGCAGCTAGAGCATAAACATGCAGGAGCAAACAGAGCAACACTCTTTGCACTATTGTGCCACAGGCAAACCATTAATTAAGCAAAGAGAGTGAAATTGACCCAGCGGGTGGTACAATTTATACGCATGGAAAACTCAGAACACACAAGCAGAAGCAGTCAACGCTGACATATGTTTACCTCTGCAGGCAGCCTCCAGAAAACACACTTGCATTAGCTGACAGCAAACTTACACAGAGTTACTAACTCCAAGTTAACAGAAAAACACTTTCTGAATGTGTGCGTGTGTGTGTGTAAGTGGTTTCGCTGTCTCACCACACCCTTTGTGCAATCGAACCTGCTCCTAAAATATACGTTCATAGCTGGAAACACAGGTCGGCATGTGAGCTAACGATTGGTTGTGGAAACAGAAGAGGCTTTTATAGCTTGGCTGTGGAGTTTCCATGGGAATAACAAAGGTTATGGTTTATCTCTAACTTTACATCTTCGAGCCATTTGTCACGTCTAAGACTGATAGTGAAAAGGTTTGCTTGCACACAAAAATACAGGGGTGCCTTGCCATATTTTCAACATCTTACCTCACTTTTTTAACCTTTTTTTAAACTGTCTCTCACACAGCCATGCCACAGGAATAGAAGTTAAATCTGTGTGTTTAGATCTGCTGCCTTAGGGTAAATCCTCAGTCCTGGACCCGGCGGGGTGAGGTCATCAAATGGAGTCAATATGGATTAAGGTAAATTGGTGGATTTTTCAATTCGAGGAGAGGAGAAAAAGAGCCTAATTCATAGTGATACAGTAAGAAAAAGAACCTAAGTGTCTCAAACAGAAAATCATTAACTCCATGATGCAAAATGTGGCAGCATAACCAAGTAACCCAGGAGATTAGACCGGTGAGGAGTGGAGAGTGACATTAAAAACAGGTTTGTCTAATCAGAGGGATTCAGAGCAGCTGAAGTAGAATACAGTGCACAGTAACTTTGGAAAGGAGGATAATTAACACAGGGAAACACAAAGGGAACTGAACTAAATACAAATGTTCTACAAACCAAAAGAGAAAAAGCCTGAGATAAGTGTTCAAATCAGGGAGTGTCAAACTCCATTCCTCAAAGCCTGGTGTCCTACAACTATTAGATGATTCCCTGATACAACACATCTCAATCAAATGGCTAAATTACATCCTCAGCATGCAGACAAGTTCTACACAGTCCTGCTAACTACGTAAGGTAAGTGATTCTGGTGTGTTGAAGCAGAGACACATCTAAAGGTTGTGAGACACTGGCCCTCGAGGACAAAGGTATGATCTATGTAGTCCCCTCGGGTCACCTGAGACCTGCTCTCCCAGTGTTTCCAGGACCAGAACTAAAAAAGGGGCGGGAGAAACAAGGGGGTATTCTATGCTCCACAGCTCTGGAACAAAATCTGTGATGTTCAGAAACTCTTGGCGACTTCAAACCAGGAATGAAAACACTGAGTAAGAGTAAAAGTTTGCTCATATCTTGGCTGTTGAGGAACTTCAATATGCATTTTAAGATATAACTTGCCTTGCCTTCCTCCTGACATATGAGGAAGGCAATTATTTAGAACATATACTTTATACATTCAAAGTTTTTTTCATCAGTTTTATTCTATAGAAAAATAACTTATGTTTCAATCAGCCACATTCTCTCATTCAAGGAGTTGTACTTTGTTAAATAGCCAACTTTGTGGAGTTGTGGACATAAAGTTGTTAAACTGGCTGATAGTCGCACAAATATTTTTAATCACATTTGTTATTTTAGCCTTTCGTTTACCCTGTGACATATACAGGGCACAAATCGTCATCTATACGCACTATGCTCATAAAAAAATAAGCACAGCACATACTGTACAACTCATCCCTCTGCAACATCAAGCCTCCATGATGTCACCATCTCTGCCTCAGACACACAGGCAGAAACGCTCACAGATTCCTTCTGTTTCCCATTATGTGGGCATCATGAGAAATTTTTCTGCTGACATTTCCAAAGATCTGTCACTCTTAAGTCTTTCAACTGTCCCTCTGGAATGTGAGGCATTATGAAAAATTGTGCCCTTGCTGTCTTTCCTTCACACATTAACAAAGCTTCATGATGGTAATTACTCTTCACATCATGATTAGAACCAGTCAATGGCCAACAGATGGGGCCCGATAATCCCTTTTGTAGGGGTGAAGATCGTTCTAACACATTGCTGAATGTACAATCACCCTCCTTCTGAGGATTTCTGGGGCTTTGTTTTTTCAGTCCTGTTGTCTCATTCTGAGGAGGAATTATGGGTTTAGATTACCAAGCATAAATCTGTTCTCTTCTGGTCCTCCAAAACTATTTTTAATTTTATTAGAAAGACGTGTCATAATTTGCTCCCACAGAGATCCTAAAGAAACAGATAATAAAATCTGTGTGATCTTATTTGTCTGCATTTGTTTGCAAAAATTTGTGCAATTTAAGTATCTTGGGGTGCTGCTCTTGCTTATTTGTCTTGGACAGTGCTGCCATGTGCACCAACTCCCTTATGTTTCCTGTTATTGTTGCAGTTTTCCCATCCCACCAATACAAATTTAACCCCCCCAAATATTTACCGCGCAACTGAAAGGGTGAAAAGATCAGAGGTTTTCCCACTGTGACCCGTACAACACTCATTCAGGAAATGACGATATGTTTTTATTATTTAGTGTTAATTTGTTTCTGGACAAACAACATGGAAATATGACAAGCAAGTTTTTTGTATTGTTGCTGAAAAATAAGTAAGACGGGACAAAAATGGATTGACAACATAATCTCTGACCGTTATGGGAAAGCTGCAGTAAACAATAATGTTTTCAGTCCTGATTTAATGGATCGACGCAGTTTTTGCTCTGGTTTTTAAGAAACTTGGTTCCAATGTTGAGGAGCATAAAAAATTAAAAATTGTTTAGTTCTGGGCCTGGGAGTATTGGGTAAACAGAGCTCCAATGGCCTAAGGGATCTAACTGTTTCATACCCGGCGAGCAGCTCAGAAATATATTTAGGCCCAAGACAATTCTGTGGTACACAGACTGGTGAGAATATTTATAATCTGAAAAATCCTATCTGATTGTATCATATCACTGCAGACGTCATGAGGACAGCAGTGTTCTCATGAAGCCATTGTAAGCGTTTGGAGGGTGACAGTTAAGAGCTAAACTCAAAGTGAATCAAATCAGCATTTGCTGCTCATGTGTCATTAAACAATCTGATAGTTGGCAGTGTGTCAAGGTTTGTATGATATTAGCTACAAAGCAAAAATACCTGACCCTAACCGCCCCGTATTAGTTAATAAAACACTTGTTACCATGCTGACTGGACGCAGGGTGGTGGAGAGACTGAGGAGTCAGACTGATTCCTTAGCAAGTCCTCTGGGGTCTTGGGTGCTACAGAGGGGAGACATTCTTACATCTGAACACTCTGCTGCATCAGTAAGACCTAGAAAGAATAAATAATTCTCAATTTAGATGTATATCTTAAGTATGTACAAAGCTTACAAATAAATGACAAGTAAAGAAGAATCAAGCAACTACAACAGAATCCCTATGACAATATAACACATATGAAAGCAGTCCTCACTAAGCATGGGATTTTTTTTATTTTTATTTTTTTGCCTCAATTTCTAGGAAAGGCACTAGGGAGTAATATCTATTACCCATCAAAGACTGTAGCAGCTCTGGGCTGCCCATCACAAATGAAACCATCTGCCTATCCATCTGCACCCATTTAGTTTACCGTCTTTCTGCCTAAACCTATTCTTCCACCTTTGCTTGCGTGCGCCACAACTTGAAGCTGATTTTCATTGAAATGCGAGTTGCATATTCAAACATAACTTTTTCTGCTTTCTAATTATTTACGCTGCCACATCACCCACAGCACTGGAAATGCTTCAGTTTTCTCTCCTCCATCCAATATTTGCGTGTGGTCATTTTAATAGAAAACTCCCAGCGTCAGGTGGGTGACTGCAAGTGTGTGTGGCTTTTACATCTTTCAACATCTTAATAAAAAGGAAGATTGGATCGCATCCCAACTTATTAATCAGTCATGCCTTGTGCGTCACTCAGCAGATCCACATGTGAACGCGAGTATGCGTATATTAAACTTCATAAAGCACAGTCCCTTATCTGATTAAGTGATTAACATCAGTTTAAGCTGTGTGTGTGTGTGTGTGTGTGTGTGTGTGTGTGTTCTAAGGTGATTTACATTTCGTTAAATGAGAATTTTGCAAATATTATTCAGTTGCTGTGTCTTTGCTTATTTTAGATCTTACCTTCAAACTTTTTTCCAATAATATTGCAAATCATACGACGTAACGTTCCTGTCAGAGGCCTCAGGCGTATTGTGGCTGTACAATTTTAAGTAGTTCTGATGAGATGCTTCCAGTCCTGACAAACCACCAATATTCTTATCCTTGATTAGTTAGACACTTCGGATGCCAACATCAGTTATATTTATGATAGCAGTGTCAGTAAGATTTACAAGTATCACAACACTGTGACAGCTTCACGATTAATCTTTTAAGTCTCATTAAAAGAACAGCGCTTTTTTTCTGTTTTGATTAGCCAGGACTGGAAGATGAGAGGACCCATGGATGCAGTGGTGAAGAAGAAATCAGCTTCTGGGAGAGGGTCTGTCATTTTAAACGCTTATTAATCACTTACAACATGATGATAGGCTTAATAAGTGTGGTGGATGATCGGCAGGTTTGTGCTGGATACGTATATTATTTCACAAGATTTAAATATTTGTCATCGACAGAACCCCACATTATGAAATCCACCAATATACATATATTAACATGAACACCAAATCAGCCAATCACAAAGCAGGAACTGTATCTTTTTAGATGTCCAGACACGATGAAAATAACTTGCTTACATTTAAATGAGCTTCAGAATGGGAAGAGAGGATATTTAAATTACGTCAAAGTGGGAATAGCTGTTGTAGTGGCAAGTGGATAGTCTGATTTGAACACAACCATTTCTCAGGCTTACAGAAAATAATCCAAAAGAAAAAAAAAAAAAAACACTCACTGAGTGGCAGGTATACAGATGAAAATGTCTTGTTGAATTTCTGAATGTACAACATTATAAAGTTTGAAGTAGGAGGCGACAGTGGCAGGAGTCTGTCTAGCAATCTGCAAGTTGCCGGTTTGATTCCCGCTCTGTCTACCTCTAACATAATAAACAATTAAATACATTTGGAGGGAACTGGAAACAAAAAAAGTCAAGAAAGTAGAATGCCAAAATTTCAAACAGAATCATATCCACTTGTACCAGTTTAATCTACACACTCATTTTTCTTCCTACCTACAAATATTTAAATCTTGTGAAATAATATACGTATCCAGCACAAACCTGCCGATCTCCTCATGATCTATCCTCTTTGTCTTCCTAGTTCTTCCCTAATTTTTCATTCCCTGTCCTTTTTCTCTTCTTGTTCAACCAGATCTTATTCAGCACAACGATTTTGATATTTAATTCATTTCAGTTTTTGATATGTGCCGATAATATCACTCAGCCTGGTTTATTCTCTCACTTAATCACATATAGTTATTATTCTTAAGCGAAAACTTGCCTCAGGGATTCACCCAGACTTGCAAAGAACAAGCTGAATTTAATGCTTGAAGAGTGGAACACCAGGATTTATATGAATAACTTTAGTGTAAAAGTGTTGCAGATATTTATGCAGTTAGACTGGAGCTGGAAAGTATTAGATGGGCGTGTTTTACTGCCTCGGGCATCGAATGGAGGAGTGTTTTATTAAAGTTAATGAGAGAGGGCCGCGCCCCTTACAGTGGCCATGCCCAAGCCTAAGTGCTTGATGCCCCATTACTCGGCAGATGTGTAAATCTGCCTTAGTTTTTTTTTTTTTCTTAGTGTCTCTTCTAAGTTCTTGTCTAACACACTGAGATGCAAGAAGGATAAAAGAGAGTTAAATACCATATTAGCATAATTCATAGGTTATGTGTGTGTGGTGCTTTATTTGTTACACCACAAGCATCCTTAAAGCCACTCTAGTAAATAGAATTATTGTGAATGTCTCCTCTCACCTCTTTTGTCAGAACCTGTCATCCAATTTGTGAGCATGTAAAGAGGAAAAAAACAAAAAAAACAAGGGCAGAAACAAGGGCAGAAACTTTAAAAAACTGGCTGTAAAAATAGATCTTGAACATATCAAACTGGGTGTGCTTTCTGTCTCCACCTCAGATTTTACAAGTGGTCTAAGTTTTCTGAGCTTCTGTGCTGTGGGAGTGATGGAGGAAGAAACTGAAGCTGTGTGAGATGGCGCACGAGGAGAAACCAATAAGGCATAAAATTAGATCATAAAAAAATGATATGGGACAAAGAGCAATGTGTCTCTTGCCGTTGACGCATATTGCCTTTTCTCATTAATATCACCATATTAACTTGTTGATGAATAATGACAGCCGTGGGATTTGGGAAGATTATAGATGTTAGACATCTCAGGATTTTCAGCTGTCAGCTTATCCAAGATTTACAGCGATCTAACTCTGAAGTGTCCTTAAATACGTCAACGAACCACATGCAGTGTGGCTCTCTGGAATATACAGTCGACCAATAAACAAACACATGATCAGCCTTCGCTAACCTCACAAAGACGATACAAGAGCTTCAGATGTTTCAGAGGATCCCTCAGCACTTAACATTCAGTATTAATATTCCATGAGTTGCAAACAACACAATGCCACTGCAGCACTTTTTGTGTTTTCATGTGGTTTTATAGCTACTTTTAAAGTAAGAAATTAGGTATCAACCTGAAGGGACTGGTTAAACTACTCATCCTTGTTTTTTAATTGAGTAAGGACTGGATAGGAGCCATAAAAACTAATTGTAGCTCGTCCACTGTAACACCAACATTATACTGAGGGCTATGTTGTAATCCAGGCGGGTATTTTGTGAGAGGTTAAGGCAGTGTGCATTGTCGAATGAAAACGTTCTACCAGCCGCCTGGATTCAGTCCTTCATGGCTGGAGTTTACACATCTGCAAGATTCAAATGCGGTCTCATCAGATCAGAGCAGCTTCTTTCACATATTTGCTGAGTCTCCAACTCGAACTCTCAACCAAACTGCTTTGTCTTGCCACTCTTTCATAAATGTCAGATTTGAGTGATGCACGCGGATATCAGTTGTTCTTTTTTTTTTTTTGTCGTCGTTGTTTGCGAGTGTTCTCTGAAAAACCTCTGAGGCTTTCACGGCGCACCTTGATTAATACTGAGGTTTTCCAATTTGCATTTATCAAAACTAGGTGTGAAATCTTGTATCCTCTCCTTAGTTTGTGTTAGTCATATAAAATCAAAATAAAACACTTTGGAGTTTGTGATTGCAACACAGTGTGGGTGGGAATCCTCACAGTATTTTTGTTTTATTGAAAAAAGGTTCCTTTTCTGTTTCCCACAAGTTCCTTTTGTTGTTCGAAAAGGTTTGGGAAAGCTCCATGTGAAAAACTGACTCACCCTCCCAGACAGTCTGGGACTCCCTGCTTGCTCCACAGGACACATCCTACTCACACATTTCCCCCTCCAGTCTATCTCTGTTCTACGATGCTGAAAACACATAGACGTGCCATGATATACTGTAGGGCACAACCAGTCACAAAATAAATAATGTCATTTGAAATGTAAATTTGAAAATTTGATACACTAAGAAAAAAAAGAAGTCCCCTTGTTTGAAGTGAAACTTAGTTTTGCGACTCTGCTGCAGCCCACTGAGAATTAAAGGTTAGAGAACGAAGGGAAAAAAGAGGCAATGATTTTTTTTTTCTTTTTTTTTTTTTTTTCCAAAAACAAGGAATAGGGGGAGACGGAAAAATATGAGAGGAGAAAGTCAAAAGGCTATCCTGATGAAACAAGGCTTAAAAAAACACAGGAGGAGGGTTAGGTTCTGAAGCCAGATAATATCTGCTGTGTGTACATAGGAGACGGGCAACGAGAAATTTTAAAGAAATGGAAAGAAGACGGGAAGCAGAGGACTGGGAAGTGGAGAAGTCAGTAGGGTGCAGTGTAAATACAGCAGGGATTATAAAGTCACTCTGTTCTGCTCTCTGCTCCCCATCTCCTGTGACAGAACTCAGAAAGAGGCTTACTACTGAGTTATGCATTGCAAACATAGTGGGTATTAGTGTGTGTGTGTGCATGTGTGTGTGGGGGAGGGGGGTGCGTGGGTGTGCGCGAGCAACCATTGCTTTTAATCACATCTTTAAATGATTTGGTTCAAGCTTACTTTGTCCTCAGTCCTGTGTCTGAGACAACAGACCTCGTGCTGCGGCTCACACTCTGTTTATATTAATTGGGCCTAATTTTTCCCTCCATTTCACAGTAAATACACACAATAATGTTCCTACACAAACTTATGTGAGTACACTGTCCCCTCTCCACTTTAGCTTTTAATGGCAGCATGGCCAGCATCCAGTATTGGATTTCGCTTATCAAAATAAATGATAAAACACCATAACAGTCAATAACAAGCTATCGAGGCTCTATTTCATGTCAGTAAGTCGGTGGCTGTCTGAACGTGTGGATGAATGACTCTCCAGCAGACCTTTTAAATACGCACCAGACCGGCTGAACAACACTGTTACAAATCCGCGCCACAGCCGAGACGCCACTCAGGTTTATTTAGAAGATATTGATTTTATGCCAGTGTAGAGAGAAATATCACAGCCTTACAGTAAATATCACAACGGTGCATTTAGATGTAAACTAACCAACAATAAATATTGCTGAAATTCAGCCTGTGTGCTGAGTGATCCCAACCAAGCCAAGCTCCATCCTCATGTTTGATTGATTTAAAAGCAGGTTATCACAGCACCTATGAAAAGCCCAGAGAAACTGTATCCTTATATTTGTCAAAGCAATAGTATTTTTACATCTTTGCAACAGAGTATGAATAATAGAAACTGTAGAAATAAATTAATCCTCTGACGAAGAAACACCCAAAATGAGTCAATTCATCTAAGGTGTTTACTAAGACAGCTTGTTCAGTCAAACAGGTTACAAATTACTGGATTTCTAAATTGAACAAGTTAGCTTTCTTATTATCTTCAAGTTTAAAGCATTCTTAACACAAATTAAATGGAAATAAACAAAATAAAACCTATGTATCTTTTGTCATATTAAAACCCAGACTTCAGTTTATTTGATCAGAATTGTATTTATATTTATTGAGGTGAAAGGTAAAAGATGGATGGTTCTATAAAATTTTGATAAATGCAAGTTGCAAGTGTTATATCCACTTACCAACAACTAAATGTATTCAGAAATCAACAAAGCACTAAATCCGGCTGTCCTGTGAAGGTTAAAGAACATTAGTGAACAAACAGCATCACAAAGACCAACGAACAACATGGTCAAGTCAGGGAGACAGTTGTGGAGTTTAAGGTTTAAATCACTGTTAAAACAAGATTCTGAAATGTTGGACTACTTGCCCCACTGCATGTGTGGCCCAAATCTAACACTGTAGTGGGACAATGTTAGTTGGGTTGAACAGCCTATAAGTCCCACTCAGAAAGGTGTGCGCGCTTGATTATCCGCGCACAGCGGGTAATCAACAAAAATTGGTCTGACTTCATAGGAAGCTCACCAGAGCAAAATATAAGATAATCTTAGAAGGAAACCTTTAATAAGCAAACTGGAGACTAGAGCAGAGGTTAACCTGCCAGCAGGAAAATAACCCTAAATATCTGACCAGAACTGCAATGGGATGGCTTAGATCAAAGTATCAATCCTGTCCCCTAATTTTAAAGGCTTAAAGTGAAAGAAAACTATATATACAATTGTCTTGTGGTCTCACATTTGGCATTAATGTGTGACTCCCAGGAGTTCAGGATTAATGTCCCAGACACCTCCTCTGTTTTATGACCATTATGGCAATCCTCCTGGTCAATAGCCCATACCATCAGTGATGAGGTTGGCTAATCAAGTAAAGTGCACTGATAGTGCTGCTTTCTTTGGTCGGTAAAAATATAATTGATTGGCATAAGAAGCATAACTCCCTGACCCATCTTGAATCATGCTGTGATAAAGAAAGAGCGATCCATGCGGCAGAGGTTTCAGACTCAAGGTACTGACTGTGTTGTTTTCCTACAGAGTTGTTTTCCTCCTCCCTTCAGATGTGTATCAGTATGTGAACATCCTCTCTTGTGACTATCTCGTGGGCCAAATGTAATGAATCAAAGAATGTGTGTGAGCTATGCCAAAAAATAACGATTGTAACCTTTTAACCCCTAAAACTAAACCTCAGCCACAACCTCTGACCTCTATCTAAGAAGAATGCCAAAAAAAGTGCATTTACTTATTAGCATTCATGACATTGACGCACCATTACTGCTGTAACCTTTTAGTTACAGACCTCTCCGACCCGCCGAGACTCTCACAGTGGGACTGTGGTATTTTTGTAAGAGCAGGTCAAATAAAATAATAATATCAAGTTGTAGGCGTTATGTTTATTTGATTTCTATATATAATATTTTCTGTTTCAGAAAAGGCTGTATAGTAAAAATCCCAGAAGCAATAAAGAAAACACAACATCCATTACTAGATTTGGGTGTCCCATTTGTAATGTGCAACAATGGTTGTAGCTCTATTACAAATGTGTGTAAAACGTTGTTCATATTTTGTTAATGTCACAAAAACAAAATGTTACAATTACGGTGTGTAGTGGAGAACTTTAAGTTTGACCTGTGGGGTGTGAATACTTTGTTTGGCAGGAAAATGGAACTCAGTAACAATATTTCTAATCTATGTACAAACTGTCTGAATTTTATGTTTTGTGGAAAGAAGACGTGAACCAGACATAAGCAGAGGTTTTCTCTCTCTCTCTCTTGCTCTCTCTCTCTCTTGCTCTCTCTCTCTCTCTCTCTCTCTCTGAATAGGTTGCTGATGTGTACGGAGAGAGTGAGACTGCTGTCTATAAGAAGTTTGCTTATACTCTTGACTTTTGCTCTCAGCCCCGGTGAGAGACTTCAAAACGCTGTCTTAGCCCTTTGAACAAAATGCATGACAAAATGCATTTTGCTCTTGATTGAATCAGTGTCTCATTTTTAATAGGATTATTGATTTCCTTATCAGGTGTTTCCATTAAATAAGAAATTAAATTATAAACACATGTGAATAAGCTTGTACATTCAATAAGCCATTAAAAATTATGGCAGCAATGGATGGTAACAGTTACATGAGATGTATAATTCAACCATGGGACTAGAGCTCAAGTTTCAGCTAGCAGAGCAGATGTCGGTATCTTTTTCAGGCCTTATACTGGTAAGTGGCTATGTTTTGGGGAAATTGTAGCTGGCAATTTTAAAGAAGGGCTATGGATTCAACATATTTGAATGACACACAGGTTTTTATTGACTGTGTGGTGCTGTGAGAGCTCTGGTGGAACACTGTCCAAAAACAAAAACAAACCATCATCCTCTTGCTACTTCCTGCCATCTTCTTTGTGGTTTTCTCCAGGAGTGACATCTGGCTGTTGATCACATGACTCACGTGATGACTATCATGACTGTGCATTTGGATGTAAATGCACAGTTTACAGCTAAACTGTGCAATTTCACCCATTTTGGATGTGTGTAAAAAAAAAAAACAATAGGCCAAAAACATATTTTTTTTTTAGAGTATGTCAATATCTGGTTCCAACTGTAAAATCAAACTGAACTAAAAGAGGAAAAACTCATGAAAGAAATCCATAAACTCTTTGGCACTAAAACTCCTGTTCATCACAATATCTTCTCATGAAATCAAGAAGTTAAAGTATGACATGTTAGTAATGAAATTGTCTCAAAATAAAGCCCAGAAAACTCACCAGGTGGTTTGACAGTAATGTTCTCGTTGTCCCTCAAGAAACCTACCCATCAAAAACAATAGATTAGTCACAGTGCCTTTAAGACATTTCCCTACCTTGTGTCTTTGTCGGAGGAGGTTAAAGGCTTGACAGCAAATTGTGAGTGTAAGGCTTTACTTTACAATAGTCTTTTCAAGTGATAGCTGTTACCTCTCATCTTTGGTGATGGTTTCATTGAGTATCGCATTGAAAAGTTGTCATCTTAATGTCCCTGAATGAACTGTTTCATCTACTTGTCAATCACACCTATTGTCTGTTCCCACTCTATAGTTTTTTTTTGTCTGCCACACTGTTTATTACAAAGCAGTCTTTCAATTTAAAGGGAAAAAAACATATAAATAGATTTTTTTTTCTCATTTTCTCCCTGTAATTATTATCCACCACATTTCCATCATCATGTATTTTGTCTGTTTGTGAGAGCTGAAACCACAATGTTTGTTCAACTGCCTTTCCTTTGTATTTAATACGAGCCTTGTGAGAACAGGGCTGGTATTAAATATGTCAATCAGATCATGGCTGCAACAGCAAAATGGCTCAAAATACTCTCTTGCACATAATGTTAATGAGGGACTGCTGCAAGCTAAGGAATTCACAACTCAACACTGACGTTGTGTTCCTGATCTTATTTTCTCAGAGTGTAAATGCATAATGGGAATTTGGCCATGAATGTTTCCAACACGCATTAATATCAGCATTTATTTCATCTGGTGAAAGAATTCCTAACATTTGATTGTTTTTTAACTTTTTGTCATGTTACAGTAGCAAACTTTAATTTATTTTAGATGTGTTATACGGACACAGAATAGAGAATCATGCAGAATCATGGTGAACTCAAAAGAAAATGACACATGGTTTTCTAAATTGTTTATGAATACAATACTTGTGTTTTCCATCATGGACCCAGAGTCAAAACTTTATAGGGACATCTTTTTATGCAACAGTTGCAGCTGTAGGACTTTTACCAACTTTGCACATGTAGAAACTGAAGTCCTTACCCACTTTTTTCTCCAAAATAGCTACAGCAAAGTCAGACTGGATGGAGAACATATGCAAGCATTCATTTCCAATTTAATGCTTGCCACAGACACTTGATTTGATTCAGGTCTGAACTTTGAATGGGTCATTCTAATAAATTAATACGCCTTAATCCAAACCATCTCATTGTAGTTCTGGTGGTGTGTTTAGAGTCACTGATCTGCTGAACGGTGAACCTGCAGTGTCTTGAGTCTTTTGCAGCCTTTTACTGTCCTGGATTCAATTTTATCCCATTTCCCAGCAGGTCTACTCAGATTTCTGTCCCTCCCAAATAAAAGTATTCCATTCCATTCCATCCATCCATCCATCCATCCATCATCCTACATGCTTAGCCCTGGTAGGGTCGATAGAGGTGCTGGTGCCTATCTCTTGTGTTCAGCAGGTGAGAGGCGGACCTGGACAGGTCGCCTGTCCATTGCAGACAAAAGTATTCCCTCAGTATGATACGACCGCCAATGTGTGTTTCACTGCAAAGACAGTGCTAGTTTCTGTCATACATACCAGTATGCTTGTTGGTGAAAAGCATGAGATTGTTCTGATTTGTGCTGTGTCCTCTACATGTCTTGCCACTAACTGCAAAGAGGACTTCTTTTGTCCTTTTTTCAACAGATCAGAGTTACTATGGCGCTTTTGACTGCTACTTTCTTTTAGTTAAGGTGCACCATCATGCGACTTAGGCAGTATTATTTTTTCCCCAGGCACATAGTGCCAATTTATTTCAAAATCAAGTCACTATGTTATCTTCAGTTATTATAAAAATGCTGTACACATCAAATATGACTTAAAATAAATTTAACTTCTTAGTTTAATGCCTTGAAATTGGGTCTTTGTCTCTTTAACAAGTCCTGCTCTTTTTGAAACTCTGCCTGTAGGAAGTCATCACACCAATGCTCCTCTATTAATCCTTTAATATCGTTTTTTACAAGCACTGCACTGAGAAGTAGCTCAAATAATGGAGCTCAGCCGATGTGTAGTTCCATCAGGTGTTTGCTAATTGCTGCTGGCTAGTCTGAAGGAGCTGAGTACAGGAGTAGTGGGGACTGCTGCTCTGTGAGGCAGAAGCTATAAGCTTGGAAACTGCAGCTTGGAGGAGGAGCTGAACCCCTACTTCAGTAGGTATAAAAGTATTTTCTCAGTATGGTAAGACCTACCCTATTTTTTTATTCTGGTCATGATATATTAACACAATGTGGAAATCAACTTTGTTTCAATGTGTTTGGAAATATTCAGCCATGTAAAATGCAAAAATACATTCTTTCCCTTCCTTACTTTACTTTTCTGTATGTGAAGTGCACACAGCTCATGTTTTTGTGCATTCTCACTGTGCGCGTACAGAACGTTCGCCTCCGTCTGTGATCACTTGAGTGTGTTCTGTAGCAGTTGCTAGAAACATTAAAAGTTCAGGCTCACATTCTGTATGTGCATTCATGCATGTTCACGTGTCCACCATGCTCACCTCTATAGGGAAATCTGCTCTACCCCTTACTGTCTGCTTGGACATGGTGAATCTGTGTTTGGACTGTCGCACCCAGTCAGGGTTGTGTGCCCTGGTGCACTCGTCATGCAGCTTTAGTTTACCTCTCTGGTTCTCCCCTACCGCTGTCCCTGTTCCTATTTTTCTTTCATTATTATTTTCTCCCACTCATCCTCTTTTAAGTCCCACAGCAGTCATACACACAAACACTCACAACTCACAAAGGTATGCAAGCACTGGAGCATTCAGGCGCACATTCACATTCAAGTACACGGACGTTCATTTCTCATTCTACGGCACTCTGGGAGCGCTGACAACATTTGGAACAACTTTGAGGTCAGGTAAAGTCATGACTAAGATGGAAGACATGTCCTAAGTAACTCTCAAAGTAATCAAGCCTGTGCTAAAATACAAAGAGGACTTGTTGTACCTACTTTATCCTGTAGTGGGTCACAGACTGAAGTTTTACCATACTGACAATAGGTCAGAAAAGGGGAACATCCAGGACAGACTGGCAGCCTATTTAAGAGCCAAAACATCAACCTTAAATGTATTCATTTAAATGTATATGTATCTAATACAAAAGAGACAGTGAAGTATATTATAAAGCATTCACTTCGGGGGATAGTATGGCGTTTGAAAGTGAAGTTTTATGAGGTTATTATCAGTAATAGTCAATAGTCGAGAGGTGGGGTAAGAGACCTGACAGAACCCACACATTTGGACTACATGTAAACAAAGGCCAAACCCTGCTAATTTCTCCTGCTAGCCACTTCAACCCTTATAAGCTCCTCAGATGAATTAAGAAAAAAAATATTACAAGGCTTTCTGATGGGCAGAACAAAAGTGTGTTATTCAAAGCCATATGATGCTTAGGTCTAGAAAAATGTTGCAAACAATGTTAAGTATGGGTATGTAGGAAGAGCGTGGCAGTGTGTGACGGAGGAGCCGTCACGAGCCGGGACTTAGTTATGAGTCCGTGTCAGCATGCGAGCACACGAGCTAACTTACTTTTTGTTGCAGCTTAAACTGACGCGGTTTCCCGGTTCAAGCAGGGTTGTTTCCGGATGTGGCGCGCCAGGAGGGAGTCATGTGACGACGTAGTGACGTCATCAGAACGTACTGAGAGTTTTCTATTAAATTGAGTATTATATTGTTTATCACAAATTTATTTATTTATATTTTTTTTCCCCTCTTAGTATTATTTATTATTACTTTTTTTTTTTTTTTTACTTTAAGAGTTTACTTGAGTTAGAAGTAATTGTTTAGTTGTTTTTGCTTGTTCTGTGGGCGGAGCTTGTGGCTTTTAAAAGCAGGCTCTGCGCCGCAGGGATTCAGACTGTGGCTAGACCCCTGAGACGTAACACTGAAGGTGATGGACTCTTGTATTTAAGGTGCCGCTGTTTGTCTGTTTTTAACCTGCCTTGGACGTCCTTTGTACATGTTCTGCACCTCTCCAATTTGTTCACCTGAAGAAAAGCTCAATAAATTTCACTAAAGTGATCTCCGGCCTTGGTCAGTCATTTATGTTTGACCAAGTCATAATAGAACCCCGTCACACAGTGGTAAAGCATTTTAATCAACCTGTTTGTTGCTTTATTTCTCATTTGCAGTTGGGCACAAGGTTCATATATCTGCTTTCACTTTGTTTTAGATATGTTTTGGGGGGGGAAAAAACCACAGAATCAGGCATCTAAGCATATGGTTTAGGTTTAGGGAAGTTTCAAGTTTTAGAACCTTAAGAACGAAATCATACTGGAATTAAAGTTTTTCTCTGAATGTCAAAAAACCCTAAGCTGATTAGCTTAAAATAGATGGTGGCAGGCCTGGTTAACCTGGTGATTACGGTAATGGAAATATGTTTTTTTGTATTTCAGTGAAACTGTCCTGAAAGTTTACGCTGCATTTGGCTCTGCTCCACTATGAACCCCAGAGGTGCTCCAAGAAGCATGAGTGAGAAATGAGAGATCGCACCATAAAGCCAGTGATAAAAAGGATGAGTGGTGTCATAAAAAACACTGTAGTTCTCAACTTGAAAATGAATCTTTTTTCTGCCCATAGCTCTCTCACTTTGTCTGCCTTGATAGACGCTCCTACTGTGACTGGAGTGACAGAACTTGACACAAAATGTAAAATGTCAAAATGTCAGCATGTATCAATGAATGATATATGCTGACATCATGTATGTACAAATATTAGAATATATTTATTAATACAGCTAGTATTTCAAGCAAATGTAGTTTATCTTGGTGAATTATTACAGATGTTGTGATGAAGCAATTTCCTGTTGGAGCAGTGTGATCTTTGAAGACTGACTCTACATGTGCTCCGGCATCCAGCAAAAATCGTATTGGTTCTAATTTTGATGGATGTTGATGCAGAGATCCTGCACAGGCAGTGTAAATGCTCTCATTGATAATAAAGGGTGCATATTTACTGCACTGGCAGAGCGGCGACATAGTCAGCGTTAAGCCCAAAACACGCTGTGTCTCCTGCTTTTAAACCTCTGATCCCATTTTTACCTGACACACAGGATCTTACTCGATGGTCTGTTAATGCACTATGGGACTTGTGAGAATGAGTTCAACACACATTCTCGCAAGTACACAGAAAGCTGCAGTTGTTGATTAAACAAAATTGCTGTTTCTATCATTTTTTCTGTACTTCTCAGATCCTACCATGGGTAAGTACACTGCATTTTTTTGGTTGAAGTATTTTAGTTTGTATATTCCCTCAAATCAGTTGTGTTTTACTTTACCACTGTGGCTTACTTCCTGTCTCGCTCATGGCATTCCCATCAAATTGCTGTGTATCTCTGGACAAAATAGACCTCAGGTCTATCATGGTTGGATAGTCATAGACGTTGTCATGGTGAATTGTGAGTGGTCTCGTTGACTTTACCATTTTCTAATTGCTGCATACATCATTCAATCCAATTTTTCAGATACTAAAAACAGATAAAGTGTGTTCTGGGCCTAAATTAAGGGTAAAAAACAGATGACCGTGCATGCCCTCACTTAAACTTGAGGGATTTGGTGGTTCTAATTTAGAACCACCAAAACCTGTAACTTAGATCTCAAGTCTGACTACTCCATAAAGCAATTGTAGAAAATGAAAAGAGACAGATTTGCCAAGATTAATTTAAAAAGAGAATTTCACAGTTGGTATCTTATTCTGATATACACATGTGTAAATGGGCATAAAAGGAGTCTACATCTTTATTAAAAACAAAGGTTCCACACATACATTCTAAAAAATGTCAAATCCTGTATCTCAAAAAAAGCGCTATAAAAATAAAGTGAAACTTTTTTCATGAATACTACAAAACCTCCAACAAATAGAACCACTTGTTAAGGAAGCCAGTTTTGAAAAAGGCTTCTAGAGCACACATTTTTTTCTGACAGTTGCTTTTAAGTTTATGGCAGTGGTGCAAAGATCATCTTGTAATCTTATTAAGACATCAGCAGCTTCTTCTTTAAATCTTGGTAAAAGTGAAAAACATTCTCAAGTGTATCTGACAATTGTGTTACTGAGTCTTGGACTGGGCTGCGTTTCCAGGCAGATGTTTCTAAGAGATTCTTATCAACATGGCAATATCCTCAGAGGCATAGATACATGAACAGATGTCTAGGAGCAGCAATGCTATGCTCTCACACAAACTTCAAATTTGCGCAAACATATATAGCTCTTCTCATTAAGACAGTTCTACTTTTACTTGTTTTAGCTTTTGAATACGTTTGTACTTTATTTCTTATCACTACATGGTGACTGAAAATATGAGCAAACCATTAATCTGTCTTCTCTCTGGAAAGAGGTGCAAATGGAAAAAGGTTGACATAGTAACAAAGTACCTTGTATAAAAGATAAAAGTCTGGCACTAAAAGGCCAAAAAGGAAAACTAGTGAGAGCAGCCAGTAAAAGCATGTGAGTCATAATGAAACAAAACAATAATAATTCATACTCTGAGTAAATACTGGTGTAAATTTCAGGGGTTTGCATTAAGAGAATATGCCAAAATGCTGTAGGGTTTCCTGACTAGAAAGACAATGTGGACATGATCCCACTTTACTTTGCTAAACAGTCATACTCTTTGCAAATGTGGCTCGCATGAGTCAGTACTTTGTAGAACCAGCTTATGCTGCAATTGTCTGTGCCTCTGGTTGTTCATCTAAAGACTGATTTTTTTTTTTTTTTTTTTTTTTTTGTTGCTCAATCCTCTTTGCAAGACCAGTTCTATGTCAGTCAGATTGGATGGAGAGTATCTGAACTTCGGTAAATTATGACACTTTTAATACAAAGTTATTATTCAAAATGTCTTTATTATGACAACTTGACATTAACCAAGAAATCATTACTGTTTAAACTTTACCTTTAATAACATAAAGTTACCTAATTTTTAAAGTGCAATCAGTAATACTTTTATAACAAATTTATGTCAGTAATGATTTCTGGGTTAATGTCAAGTTGTCATAACAAAGACATTTTGAATAATGTCGACTTTGTATTAAAAGTGTCATAATTTACCGAATGACGCTTTATGACAACAGTCATAAATATTCATGAAGGCTTATTCATGTTCATGACAGGTGTTATGTCATGTTTATGACAGTGTCATGTCAGTCTTATTCAACCCCCTTCAACTAAAGTGTTACCCATTTTTGGCTCAAACTTTCTTCACTTTTACTCTGCCTAACTTCCCTCTCTCTGCTGAAGGAACGAATCAGATATGACGACATGAACTCTAAGTTTTATGGCACATGGTGTTTTGCAAAATGTAAAATTTTGGCCCAGACTGTCAGGGTGCCTGCTTGAACTGGGTTGTTTTATCCCATAAGTCTTTTTTCATTGGGAAAATAAGCCTATGGTCAAGTAAATTGACTCTTAATGAAAATGATGTAAAAGAAACACTGGAAAACTGTGAATATTGCCAAAGCCTTTGGGCTATTTTAACATGTTAGACATTTACCGTCTCCAAAAGTTATTAGGCCTGATATTGTTTTTTGTCAAGGGTTCAGAAATGTATGTAGGGCAGATTGAAAAGCTGTGCTTCAGTTCCTTTTACTCATTTGCAGCCTTGAAAAAGAGCAGTTAACTCGGAAATGGAACCAAAATAGCGTTTCATTCCAGCCATTTCCATCCTTTAGGTAGTGATTGAATTTTCCTGTTGCCTGCACAAAGTCAGTCCCCACAGGAACATTGGCATAAATGTCACTGAAGTTTGCCTGTTAATCCACTAAGGAGAAGCATGTGATAAGATGTATCATGTTCGTTATGCCCGTTGCCTCAGAAATAACCAGGACACTGACGCGTCTGTTCTTCCAGAGGTGGAGGGATGGGAAAGAAGAACACCCATGACAGTAAGAAGAGGATGCATTAGTCGACCTGTGGGAAATAGAGCTTCCTCTCTGCTTAGTCAACCCTGCATAAAAACGTTTTTTCTCTGTTTCTCAGTTTGTTTACCATTTACTGTATGCGGGGAAGAGAGATGAGACAGATGATCAAAATGCCACAATGACTGCGAGTTTGTTGCTTCCTCATGGAAAGAGACAGCATAACTTTAACTCCAGATAAAGATGCTATGCAGCAGGTAAAAGGCTTTTAAGTTGGACTTTTTGCTTTTACACAGTCACAAAGAAGACTGCAGTGCAGACAGATGCAGCTGACAAGCACATTGTCTGCATTCAACAAAGAAAAAAAAAAAGGTTGCAGATAAGTTTCTCTCAAGATCAAGACTCTGATCAAACATTTAAGGTTCACAAGCCTGTGCGCCGGTAAGCATGCGTGTGCATAAATGCTGTTCTCTTGATGGACGCCATTTCTCATGTTACACAAAAGGTCTTTGATGTGATTGATGTGATTGGATTTGATACGGTCTTTCATCAACATCAAATAAATAGGTGAAGAATAAATCCTACACCATCAGAGTAATAACATAGAAGGAAATGATAGGTATTGGTTACTTTGGTTACTGTGTCAGGATCCATTACTACACTTCTGCAATGACAGGGTACATTTTTGTTTTTGTGTTTTGTTTTTTTGAGCCACTCTACAAATATTTTTGGTTTCTCAATAAAAGTTGTCAGAATCTTCATTTGTTGGAATAAAATAAAAATGCTGACAACGTACTATTCCAAAATACTACAAGAATGTAGTAAGCCAGTAGATATGAATACTGGAGAAAGAACATGCCAAGTTATTCTAACATAGCATATGTGCTGATTCTTAAGATTATTTTTGCATTTTCTCCCTTTCTTTTCTGCTGGAGGTTTTTTATTATTTTTTAAAGCAAGTCTTTTTCTTTTTACATAAGCGTGGCAGAAAAATGGCAGAAAAAAAAACATGTAAGTGGTAGTCAAGGAGCTGACCACCATGAGTCCCACAAGCACGTGAATACTGGAACTCACTACTGTCCTTGCAAGATCAGCCCGGTTGTCACAGTTAATCGAGGAAACATGTCACTGACTCAGTTGTAACTTCTCAACTGCCTGTTGTAAAACGGTGGCTGACGCTACAGTCTGCATTTTTGTTCCTATTCCAAGTAACTCGACTAAGTGTCAAACTGAAACCTCATAACTAGCGCATGTCATACGACGAATGACAGTTGGCTGCATGGAGCTGTGGAACAAAGCTATCACAGCCACAGGGAAGCTGCAGGTAGTGAGTGTGGAGAAGGAGCAGTCTTATCTGCAATGTGTCAGCTATCACCAAGGCTGACCACTACAACAGCAGCTGTGTGACAGAAAACCTCTATGGAAATCATCCACACACACCCCCCCCAAAAAAAACCTCTGCGCGTGAGCATCTAAAACATTACCCCATCCTTTTTTTTTCTGTTTGTAACGATGCATTCAGGAGAGATAAGTAAAGGTCAGAGGAAAAAATGTACAACGCCAAGAAAATTGACACTGACTTTAAACATGGCAAAAACAAACCCAGTTGTGAAGCAATTTTGCAAATAGACCCATCACTGCAGAAAACATGTTAGCTCAAACTTTACACAAACCACATCAAAAGTGCAATTGATTCTCACACATTTCTTCAATTTTCTACTGCGTGCTTCCAGCTGTCTTAGCTCCCTGGGATCCTGTTGTGACTATTTCATTGCTCTGCACTAATAAGGCTTTAAAAGAATGTGAGCCACTCGAGTCTGAGAGAATTAACATGGCTGCATTGCATGACACAGTCACACCCCTTTGTTTACTGGATGTCTCGAGCCTGAGAGGTTATCATTCCAAAAGTTTAACTCCAATACTGCCTTTGGACGGAGGGTTATGTAGTACATTGCAAAAGTATTAAAATTCCTGAAAATTTGCATGGTTTTTGCAGCGTCTGAGAGGTTTTCATTCTGGCCATTAAGCTCCATTCATCTCCATCTAACCATTAACTTTGACCAGCTTCACTGTTCCTACTGAAGGAAAACATTCCATAGCATAATGCTGCCGCCTGTTTGCATTGCAGTAGGATTTGGTGTGTTTATGGTGCTGTGGTGTTAAATTAGTGTTTTCCATGAAGATAATTTAATTTTGGTCTCAACTAACCAGGCTACTTTCTTGTGTTGCCTACACAACCTGTGGAAACTACAAACAGTACCTTTTATGCCTTTTTTTCAACAAAGGTTTTCTTCTTGCCAGTCTTTCACAGTGGAGGTCTAATCTGGCAACATGGCCAATAATTGCCTTTATTAATAATGGCCAATAGTGGCCATTATTGGCCATGTTGCCATATCTCCAAACCTGAGCTGTCAATTTCTGCAGCTCTCCCAGAGTTATCCTGGACCTCTTTTGCAAAGCTTGAGGTATTGTTTTATAACTTAATCCTGCTTTAAAATGATCCACATCTCAATCCCTGATCTGCTGTGTTCCTTGGTGTTCATGGTGCTGTCTGTTTACCTATGCTCTCCAACAAACCTTTAAACTCTTATGTAACTTCTGGAAGCAGTTGCATTGGATTTTATTCAAGAATGTTGCAGGCTGAACAGATGTGCATGCCACACATTTAAGATTTGTCTTTCCTTTCACAATTCTGCCCTACTTGGTCTATTTCAAAAAAGTCCAATATACCTTAGAACAGTTTTTGTGCCATTTGGACACAAAAGATGGCAATACGCACTCTCTGCGAGCATAAACTTGGTCCCAAGGATTCCAGCTTAGGCTGCACAGTAGTGTTCAAGTCTTGTTTTATTTGTATGGATGAAAATATCCTCTGCCAATATTATTAGATAGCCTTCAAGCTTCCCTCTAGTGGAGTAAACACTATGGCTTCTTTGATAAACCATGAATCCTTCATTTCACTTTGTATTTCTGGGCTGCAGCCGAAACTCATCCGCAAGAAATCTGCTGTGCAGTTCACAGGAAGATTGGTTTGGCTTTGCTGCCTTTCGAAAGCACTGAAGCTAAACCGTCGGTCTGCATGTTAAATGCAAACACTCTGTCCTCCGGGGAGGTCTCTTAGCTCTTAATAGGCATTTTGTTTGGAATTTCAATTTGCTGCGAGGGGGAAAAAAGCTTTATTCTTTTGAATAATATGAACACAGACAGGGGGAGGTTGCTCCTTGCTCCAGTCGGTCTGGTAACACCGGGCCAACACTGAGGTCAAAACCCATGCAGTGTTGTGATACATGCGGTTGTGTGTGTGTGTGTGTGAAGTCTCTATAGGACTGAGTATGTTCTCAGCAATGCAATAAAAATAAGACAAACCTTTGACACATTAACCTGGACTGATTAGATTTTAGAGCTATGGCTACTTTTTAAATTATTTTCTAAGGGATTCCAAAAAGAAAATAGTGACATAAACATGCCAGCGCCTGGCATCTGGTGAGTGTTTCCTTTCAGTGTATGTACAAATGCGTGATTTTGCATGCATGCTTGTGTGTGTGTGTGTGTGTGTGTGTGTGTGTGTGTGTGTGTGTGTGTGTGTGTGTGTGTGTGTGTGTGTGTGTGTGTGTGTGTTTATTAACCTTTTGCCTCTGTCTCTGCAGAATCTCTCACAGATCCCCAGAGCCTGACACTGGGCCACTTTACACACACGGTGAGCTGATATCACAGGACATGACATATTCATGTAAAGCACTTTGAAATGCCTTGCTGCTGAAATGTGCTATACAAATAAAATTTGATTGATTGATTGATTGATTGATTCAATACACACAAAAACCCAAACTCACACACACAGATACGAAAAACTGTACGATTAATGTAATCATGAATTAAAGGTCAAAAGGAAAATTTCATTTTTCTTTTAAGGTTGAACTTTTTGATTTTAATGGAAATATGTATTAGCATCATGGCTTTTAGATGCATTAATACACTGTGTGAAGAAAACCAAAAGGGAACATTAAATCTGCGCTGAACAGCTTAAAACATTGTAACTTGTAGGCGCTCTGGCCTCTGTTGCGAATGCCAGTTTTGATCACCACTCTCCCCTCAACTTCATATTCAATTTATAGCGGCACCTTCAGCAGTTAGTAGCTGTTGCTATTTGCAAATCTTGAAAATGATACCCGGGGAACTTGTATTAAGGTCTGCTAGGAAGCATTATGATTTGGGGAGATACTGCCTTACAGAGCTGAACTAACTTTAGATATCAAAATCCACCACACATACTAGCAAACCCCATCAAATAATTTTCATTAACAGACAAATCAACATCAACATATTCTCTGCTACCAGACAGTTTGAATTTTATAAGATTTATAAGTATATGGATCTTGTTTGGAACTATGTTATTATTAACTATGTCCAGTGTGATGCAGATCACATTATTTATCTGGAAAATAGAGCTATAACTAATTTTCCCCCCAAACCAAATTCTCTCATAAAATGTAAATATTTTCTATACCAACATTGAGTCCTTATCAGTCATCTGACGTAGTCTGAAATTGGTTAGATCAAGATGATCAGAGATTTATGTCAGGATATGACAACTGACTTCCTGTTCTCAATGCACGAGGCATATCTGAAATCATTATCTTATCAAGTGTTTTGGTTGGCGACGAGCACTGCAAAACACTTTGTTTGAAAATTTGTGGCCAATCCACACCCAGATCCTCTAAGAAAAATGTAGGCTTTAAACAAACAAAGCTTTAAAAGACTAAAGACCCACAATGAAACAGAATCATCAAAATTGCTTGGAGACGGGTAAAATATGAGAGACATGGCAGCATCCGAACACAACTGAAAACTTGAATCCAAAATGCACAACTTCCTGTTTGTTTTAAGATGTGGTTAATGTTTTTGCAGGTTCTGGATAGGTAAACTAAATCTAAAGTTATGTGGAGCAATTCTTTCATGAAGAGACCAAGACAAACAGAAAACTCAAGAGAATTGTTTAATATCATTTGATAACTGCACCATTGTTCAGTTTTCTAAAATATGGCATTGTTTACCTCTTTTTCATTACTTGTGAAACATCTTCACTTTTTCTTCGCTCTTGTGTGTGTGTGTGTGTGTGTGTTGCAGGTGTTGGTAAAGCTCTTATTCACAAATTTCCAGCAGCATCCGAGAAGAAAAGAGGCCACCCTTTCTGAAGCACAGCAATCAGCGGCCTTTCAGAAGACTTCTGTCTCTGTTTTAATTTCCCCCCAAAACACATCTGTGCTCACACTGAACTCACCAGGATATGTGCACTCAGATCTCTTTGTGCATACACAAATACTTCCTGACAGGTATGCACGTGGGTGTGCGCTCCAAAATAAAAACAGTCCTGGAATACAAGTCTGCTGGAAGCGGAGCAATCAAGAAGAGAAACAATGCAAACAGATGGAGTTGTTTCTTCCAGCGAGAAACCCACATCCAGACATAACAGTTCACACAGATGTCCATAGTTTCAAAGGTTGCTATCAAAGCATCTAATAGCAGCACACTCTACCATTAATAAGGCAGATGGTCTTCAACGGTTTTGTTTCTTAGGCTGGCAAACAAACTATCATATGTGACCGCCCACATACTTTCACCACATATTATAGCTCAATATGCATGCACCTGTTTTTAGTGAAAACTCTTTGCTGAAAGAGAGAATTTGTTTCTATCTCTACGAAACCATTATCTCAATGAAACTCCCTGGCACTAACTTTAGCTTTGAACTCAAAACGTTATTTGGTATACATGTCCACATGTCTTGGCTTTTGTAAGTCCAAACAATACAGACACATATAGTGCAATCCCAAGTTTTAAGTCTAAACTAGGGACGGATAATTAGAGTCCTTGAGGGTCAGAAAGCTGCATGTTTCAGATGTTCATTTGTTCCTGCAGAACTTACTGGGTATCCAAACCTCTGTTTGGATTTAAAAAGTTATTCTTCAACTTTTCAACTCAGGATATAGCTGTTAATTACTACATTTTGGAAAACAATGTCAGTTCCGCAAGCCACACCGTGTAATAAAGCAAAGAAATTATTTGATGGAACCTGTTTGATAAAATGAAGAAGGGTAAAAGGTCTCAAAAGCAAAGCACAATGCCTGGATCTAAATAAATCAAGACCAGGTGAGAAACAGAGAAACATTTACATCCATCAGTGTGATAAGGGTTACAAAGTCATTTCTTAGACTGAGGGACTCCAGTGAACCACAGCAAGAAAAATGACCCACAAATTGAGAGACGATGGAACAGTGGAGAACATTATACGGAGTTACATGGCTACTAAAATTTGTCCAAGAGTACATTGACAACTCATACAAAAGAACCCAGAATGTCTGAAGCACTGCAGGCCACACTTACCCCAGTTAAAGCTGCAATTGGGAGTTCTGAGAAAATCCTGGATTTAGCCTGAAAATTTGGACAAGCACACCTTGAACGTCCCTTCTCTTTGCTTTCTGCTGTAATACAGCCCTCCATCCACAGCTGCTCCCGCATAACGGATCCTGCCAAGAACTCAAGAAACTAGCACTTTTTCTGTGATGTGAGTTTGTTTCTCTGCCATTAGCACAGCTGCAACACACCTGCAACCTCGAGCTTATACCACAGTATTGGCTGAGCGGGGGAAGAGTGTGAGCAGCATGTACACAAGCTTGATTAACACTTATTCGACATTCTTCCTACCTCGTATTGGTTATTTCTAACTGGGAGTTATGTATTTTAATATTTTTTACTGTTTGAGATTTACAGATTTTTTATGACAACTGAAGCTGCCATAATAACTACTTGATTGTGCTGTATTATGGCACAATGTACTTAGAAAATACATAATGCCACAGTTTTAAAGAGAGTAATCATTTATAAGAATTAAAGTTGGATCATCATTTTATCCTGGAAAATGAACAATATCACTGAATCTTAAAAAAAAACATGACATTTTTTGCCTACGATGATTGTCCTTCATTTTCTGACCACAGTTCTAAGTACAGCGTGACTCAGTTTGGTAACATTTTATTTCCTTTTTCCATTTGCTTATTACGGCCATATTGATTTGGTTAGTGCACAGTATATTTGGTGGCAGGATTTTCCATAATTGTCCGTTTTTTTCAAAATGACGACGTAGGGATGTGTCCACACCAATTCATTCCAGAAAATGGGAACGAAAACCAAAAGAGAGAAAGTGCCACCATGAATTAATCAGCTAGAAATAAGTCCTGGAACACAACTTTGACGTATTCGGCTGCTCATAAGGAAAACTTCTTAAACCATAACAAAAAATTATAACCGTTTTCCACTTTCAGCAAAACAGATGGAGGACAGCGAGATATTTCAATATATTTTATAAAATCCCCCAAAAACACTTTTGCAAAGACTTAATTATATACAGGAATGTTGATGAACTTGTTCAACATTCTTATGTTAATTTTCTTTTCATTCTATTTTAGTGCTTAAATTAAAGCAAATGAATTCATAACCTTTAAGATAAAATGCTTGCAATTATGCAGCTGGTTACTAAAAGTTAATTTAAAAAATGTGTGTGTTTTACAAATACAATTCCCCATACAACACAAAAAATGTGGCTGCTGGGTTAGTTGATTCAAGGTCAGTTGACAGTAAGGTACAACTCTCAGGAAGCACAGATTCTTACATCGAGTCGCTGGATTCCCAGCAAATCAACCAGAGCAAACATGTCGTAACAGTGGTGAATAACATCTGGGCTTTAGCGAGAAGAAAACAGCAGAACTAGGCTCACTGTAATCAGTCATCTGCCACCTGGATCTTAAAGTGATTTCATTTCTGGTCAGAGTTACATCCTGTTTTTGATCGTTTTTACCGGAGGTTTTTCAAAAGGAGGTTTATCAGTGGAACCACAGACAGATGTGGAGGGTGATTAGTTGAATAAAAATAACTAAAAATGGAGTTAAGATTTTTTTATATATACCTAACTGCAACTTTATATGTGATAAAAAAAAAATAGCCAGTACTCTAATTTACGTACAAGTAAGTATATTTGGTCACACACTTTAAAGAAGATGATGAATTAATTCATGCTTGGAAAGATTACAATCACACTCTAAGTTTCTGAGTTCTACTAAAAGAAATTATCAATAAATAAATTAGGATAAATCAACAATAACTTTAATTGCATACATTTTTCACTGATGCGTTAAATGTTAATTCATACTGACAGACATGAGCCAAGGCCAAGGGCATTATGGTCAGCAGCTTCAAGGAAAGTTAAGTGCGGATTGAAAGCAAGATGGCCTCAGCTGGAGAAACGAGTCCACAGCTAGGTGCTTAAAGAACATGCTGCTGGGAGAGGCAGGAGTTACATCTTCACACCGCGGTAGTATCCAATGACATCTGAACAAGTGACTTTACAGGTGGGCCTTCTTGGTTTTACCGCTTACTGCAAAGCAACCACTTCTCTACCTCCCCGGATTTACACTGCATGTGTCTCCGCTCCTCTGCACTGACGAAGAGTGTAGCGCAGCACAGCTTTCCTGATCAAACTGATTTAGAGTAGGTTTGATTGAGTAGGTCATCAGTGTGTCAGAATCCACCGGCAGACTTTGAACTAATGGTTGGTTAAAAGCAGGTAACTGAGCATAACGTGTAACCGGACCATGTCATCAACATGGACGAGGTGTGCCTCTCATGTTTGACGATTTCTGAATAATAGCAACTTATAGTTCAGTTTGATTTATAAATGTTTTCTGAAACATTTTTTGACTGATGTAACTTGTACTCCAGAGTGACTTATAGTCTGGAAAATACAGGACTTTTGTTAATCAATGGTGACCACATTTTAATGAATACATGAAATGTCCTTTTTTTCATTTTTTCCTCCATTATGACCTTTCCGTTCCTGCATACCTGAACTGAAAAACTCTCAGGGGCTTCCCAATACCTCACCACTCTGCAACCTTATTGCTATTCTCTTCCACACACGTTAGAGGTGAAAAGGAGCATCGGGCTGCAGTTTGTCAGGGAGCATGTGAACCTTGGACTATGAGGTCAGGTCAATGTGTGCCAAACTCTGGAACAGGCGGGTTTGTTCGTGAGCTTGGGAGAGTCAAGCGCTGTTTGCATTTAGATCGAGAGTTTGCCTTCACTTTTTCCCCTCCCTGACTCTGTGACTCGAGTCCCAGCTGTGGTCAGGTGGAGTTTGGAAAAGGGGGAAGTCAGGAAGGGAGGAATGGGTATAAAACTGGGGCAGAATGAGAAGGGACAGAAGAGGGGGGTAGGAAAGCTGGCTAAGGAGCAGCTTTCAATCAGTGAGCTTGGCAGATGCCTCTCAGAAGAGGAATGCCAGGTCACTGCTCCTTTCTTTGTTCTGAGAAGTTTTTCTTAGCTGGAACTCTGCTGAACTCTCTGGACCACTATCAGATTGTAAAGTTGGCCCTGGTGCTGTAGTGGAGGGGCATAAAGGGGATAGAGGAAGGGTGACAGAGGGGCCAAGTGGGTCCTGCCAGGACTGGGCTCAGTTCAGACGTCTATAACAAGAAACAGAAAGTGCCACAGATTTACTGGAATCCCCTGCCAAGACTGACAAGTCAGTTCTGTTTAAAGCATGATGTAAACAAACAGAAGCACAGAAAGGCTTATTTTACATTTCACCTAAAGTGAATGTGGTTTTATTACTTTTGTACTTTGTCTTCTAAAGCTTTCTTGTGTTGCTATAAAACTAAAATGACATTTTTCGGGTATTTTATCAAACAACAAACATCTGAAATTGGGGCACTCATTTGTTTTGTTTTTTTTTATCTTTATTTTTTATTATTATTTGCCAGCTGACAGAAACACTGCCAAACAATGACTTTGTGAGAGATCACTAATATTTTTCTTTTTGTATTTACTCTGTTTCTTTTATGCGAGTCGTCTGAAACCTATTATTTTTTAGTTTTTTATATAAATGTCCTCAATGGTTTGGGTCCAGTAGCCCATTGTTGGTGCTTTCTTACAGGTGTCTGTTGAAAATTTTGCCAGATATTTGTCTTTTATATGTAAATATTCCCAGTTTTAGGGATGTTCACAAGTAATGGATGTAGAGCATCTACAGTAAGGCAGAGGTGTCAAAACGTTTTGTCATATAGCTAAAATCTTATAGCAGAAATTCTTTAATTATTCAAACAAACAAAAGGAATTGGACATATATAAGAAAAAATGATCTATAAATCATTGCTGATCTTAAAATATAAAAGTTGTTTTTCTCATGAAAATTCCCTACATTTTTGGCTTTCATTGTTTTTTTAATTTCTTGGAAGGTTTGTTGACTGTTCTCAGCAATAAAATGTTTTATTGTAGGTCGCACTTGCTGTATTTAGCAAACAATAATGATGCACCTTTGTTTGGTTGTGCTAGATGTAATTGTGCTATTCGTGTTATGCCATAATCTAATTTCATGAAAAAAAGTTGTCATACATTGGCATACATTTTTCATTCTACCTGTTGCTTTGGGTTTCAAATTCCTCTCCTAATTTTCATTTCAAATCATTATCAAACTAAACAACATCATAATTTGTGAGTGTCTCTGTGTGTGCATGTGTGGAACACCCAGCGGTTGGGTGATGTAAAAAAAGGTCCACTTTAAGTACATAAAAAAGCCTCTACTCGAGGACTTAAAGTTTCTATGTTAAAGCACACTGAACTCCAGGAACCTCTCAACCGAGACAGACTAACAGCCGGCTAAGACTGTCAAGTATGGCCATGATTCAAGGAGCAGGAGAAGGAGATGAAATAAGAGACAAAGAGACGGAGGCAGGGGGTGAAGTGCAGAGAGAAGGTAAAGGGTTTTAAGAGCAGATAAGGAGAAATCAGCAGTAAAACCACAGACGGGAGAAAACAGGGGAAAAGGATGGTGCAAGAAAGACAAACAGCAGAGGAATGGAGGAGGAAATAAAGAGTGTTAGACAGAGAAGGAGTGACTAAGGCAGTGATAAGTCTGAGAAACAGACACAGTGAACACACACTCAGCGCATCATGGGTCCCAAACCATCTAAATTGAGTGCAAATAAAGAAGTGCAGGAGTGTTTGACAATCTCCCAATTGCCATGCAGTGAGCGTATAAGACAGGATGATTGAGTAGTTTTTGGACTAACAACACTCTGTCTAGAAATGAGCCAAACCTCCATCCTTCACCACCCCTCAAAGACAGCCAGCTATTGGAGCCGTTATGAGCGATGATGTTAATTATGCATCTGACTATTTTTACACCGTGAAACAAGGGCAGATAGGATCATTACAGAAGCTCTGGTTGCAGACAGGTTGGCAGGTAGACGGTGTGATTTGAAAGTAGAGCAGACAGATGGCCATGTGACACCGTGATTACCAGAAGATGAGAGATGATTGCAGCACAACTAGACACTGTCATTAATCAAGGAATGATCGATACCCTGCATCCTAACGGTGGCCTTGATACATGCGCAATATTTTGAGTTTAAATGCGATTGGGTCTCACTTTTGTCTTTTGAAAAAATATATATATGTATAACCCTCCCCAAAAAAGTAACTTGCAGAAATTTGCAACCAACATGAATGCAAATATTTTTGATGAGTTGCATAATAATTGTTCTTTTCTGACTAGAAAATGATCTGTTCATTCTAAGCAGTGGCTGTGGGTGGCTGTCTCTTCAAAATAATTCTAGTGATCATGTCTAAAGTTTATCTATTACCTGTCACTGAGCTTGTACTCACGCCATATTCATTGCACTGTTGCACTGGCAATATGGACTAACACTGTTACATTGAATTTATATCCTGGAGATAATTTCAAGGCCTCCACTTGGTTTTCAGTTACTAGCTACTGGGTTAAACTATTGTACACACTGTTTGTACATGTCTGATCAACTGACTGTCACTTTTATGGTGATCAGCGATCTCTTACTGGTCCTAACTTAATGTTATCTACAATTGTCTATTTCTATCTGCAGTTGTTAAGCATTTTGTGATATCTGCTCTTGGAAATGTAAAGGTTAGAAAAGGGTTAGAATTTCTTTTTTTTTGTTTGTTTCATAATTATTCTTAAAATTATTCATACCCATGGCTGAATTAGAGTTAGAATTATTTTCACAAAACAAAACAAAAAAAAAAAAATTTGTTTCTTATTGGAAAAGAGACTTAACCAAATTTTAATAATGCAATATAATAGGTTTAATCAGGGTCATTGCCAGTCATTTGGGGGCCCTAAGTTTAAATGCTTTGTGGTGCATGTTTTTGCAGTATATTATTGCTAATTGGTTTTTCTGTCTACAACAGTAAAATGATTTTGGTGGTTCCTCCTTCTTCTCTCCTTCACCAGGGGCAACAGAGAGGTGAGCATGGCTGAGCTGAGCCCAAATCCATGAGTTGGAGAAGCCGGTGACAGGAGGGAGAAAGAGAGGAAGCAAAGGCACTTCTCTTCTTTTTCTCTCCCCCCCGACTCTTGATGTCTTTCCAATGCTGTGATCATAAACAGCTACTTTGGCATGTGTAGCTGCCATCAAGGCAACTGTAGTGCATCTGGTTCATTGTTTTTTTGTTGTTTGGTTTAGGGTGGGAGTAGTTACATTTTATTTGGTGTCGAACATTAAGTTGTAGATGTGTGGTGGTTTTTGGTGGATTTGTGTCGATGCTTATTTGTTTGGTTGGGGGTGCATTCGAATGTCGGGGGAACTTGTGTTCCGTTCCATGGACCGTGTTGTTGCCCCGGGCAGAGATTGGCTGGTGCACTTAAAGCCACATGGGGCATTGTAGCTGAAGAAGCTGGTTGTGAGAAGTTTCAACTTTATTCCTCTGGAGTCAATGCGGCTAAATGAGGTACAGTTTTGTTTAATTTGTACCTTTTATTTATGTAACAAGGTAATTGTGAACTAATTTAGGTTTGTGTTACCTTTTTTGGGGGACTTTATAAGAAGTGTCCATAATTAAAAAAAAAATTGTAGGAGTAACACCATGGGTAGAAAGGGGTACAAAATAACATCCTTATCATAAATATAGTAAACCAAATGTAGTAAAACAAATTAGTATTTCTCTTTGAACTTACTTTAATTAATCAACCAACACTTGAGGAGGAAACAGCGGCTGTCACATTTAAGGTGCACAAGCAGAGGGAGTTGCTTAATAATCTTGTCACACTGTTAGATAACTATCTTTCATGTCAATGGTCTAGGAAGACATGGCATATGCCACTCCATCATAAATGTATTATATATGTTACATTCATTACATATGTTGCCAAATATCTTAATTTTAGCATGGTAGCATATTTGCACTGTATTAAGACAATCGGAAGAGACCTCAAGACCCGATCAAATGAGCAAAAGAGATGCTTTTTCAACTTTTAGCTTTGCATTGGATAAACGAAAGAAGAAAAGTCATTGAAAGAAACACATCCCTGAAATAAACTGTAATCTGCAAGTAGCCAAACTAACACGTTAACTCTAACAATTAAAGAGCTGTAGAAATATTTAAAATTTAAATTTGAAACCTCAGCTGAACTTCTGGTCCACGACAAAGGATGAGTAGCTCCTTAACGTCATTCTTAATTTCATTCTTCACTAATTAAGAGTTCTGTTTGTTTGAAATGTTGAAAAAACATGAAAATAGTACATACTTTTTCAGCTTCTGCTAACTTATTCTTTCCCCGAACTACACGCATTTTTATGTCTCACTGTTTTCCCAAACAGACCTCAGAAGCCTTCTTATCCTCCCCATCCAGCCTGGTCCAGACCTGGCCAACTTATCACACAGGCCAACCCATCTTCTCTCCATTACACCACAAACAAATTGGTCTGTTACACCTCTGTCTGGACCCAGATTGCATTTCTCTTCTCATCCCTCACCGCCTAAACATTCTTTCTTCTTCACTGAGACATCTCAGGCCCGTCCGACACCTACTCTCCCTTCACATGTGCCCTCGCTGCTCAGCTGGTTTTACTTGTCAAGATTGAATCCCATCGCTTTCTTTATTTCACTCTAACACACGGTCACCCAAACGCTCACATCACCTCTGTTTTGTGCAGAGTAGCAACCCAAACAATACAAAAGCTTGTCTTCTTTGTGGCATTAGATTATATCTGTAATTAGACGGAAAACACTATATATTTTCCTCTGCTGCTTTTGCACAAAAGAAAGAACTCACACTGCGAGCTCCGTTTCTGAGATTATGAAGTTAGAAATAAGATCAAATGTTGACTTATGTGTATTTTTTTAATCATATGTGACAAAATGTCAATCTGTTCCTGAATTCAAGAACTAATTCAGGAAACTATATATGCATGTATCCTAATTTATGTGGAAAACAGTTTCACATTACAAACCAAACAAATAAAAATCTAAAAGAAAGGATTCAGTAGTTAGAAAATGCTAATCTTCTCAAAAATGTGTTTAGACATGCTTGATGCGAGTTTTTCCAGGAATCTGGTGGGAATTTTGCTCCATGTGGAGAAAATGGCTTCCGGAAGGGCAACCAAGGTCCGGAGCTGACATCTGTTATTGTAAACCTCCTTTTATCAGCAATCCCAAGACATTTCCAATGGTATTTAGATCAGGAGAAAATGGACGATGGTTCGAAAGTTATTCTTCTGGAAGAAGCCTTTTGTCAGATGGATGCTGTGAACTGCAGCGTTGCCCTTTTGAAAGAGCCGGTGATCAACACACAGACGAGGGCCCCAAGTTAAGAGCAAAGCTGCACACTGCCAGCCGTGGTTTGGCATCTCTGCTCAGTTCTACTGTTCAATGTCACATGTTTCTATTTTAAAATCCAAATCAGACAAAACATGGTGTTAGGTGCTGTTTTATGTTTTTTTTGTTTTTTGTTTTTTTATCATTTTTACAGGTTTAAAATTTTCAGAGCTATGATATTTAACATTTGATCCACTGAAGAATAAGCATGTTTGAATTTCTGCACAGTTTTCTTTTAGTAATATTCTAATGTATAGAAAGTGGCCGTGTATAAACACAAAAATGTGTTTTAAAACTTTTGCACAGCAGCTTTCTCATTTAGAAAATTGGGAAAAACGAATCTATGAAATTAGCAGCCACCTGTTTTAGGAGTCAAAGTTACTCACCAGACATCACAAAAGTAAGAATTACCACTGAGTTACTGTATAGTAATAATAATTAAAAATTGTACAGTCTTTGTGTTAATCTACACCAGTCTCACAAGATTGTAGATCCACTTTTTCACATATCCCAGTTCCCGACAACAGCTGAGGTAAGATGCGCACTTCAACACAGACATGGAGCATCATTGGGTCAGTTCTGAACAGACATTTATAATACACAGTGCACTTATGAATACTTCTGCTCGTGTGTGAAACTGAATAACACAGACTCTAAAATCCCCTGTCCTTCAAGGTTTTATGAGGTCAGATGCTGCGTCAGATCTTTCTCACTTTCCAGCTCTGACAATTCAATGTTTATCTTCACATCACATTACAGCTGAGCAGGTGTGTGGAGCTGAGAAAGCAGAACCTGAACTTCTCTCTCAAGTTTTTTTTTTTTTTTTAAATTGCTCACATAACCACATCCATAAGTTTTCTTGTTCAAGCCTTCCAGATATTTCTGTATGACCAGGCAGTACATTTATACCTTAGGCGGTTTTTTGAACCATGGGGAAGAAATGCCTGTGGAATATAGATTTCTCCACCTAAGTTTAGACCTTAAAATCTTTGTGTGCATAGAAAAAGAAAATCCTAAATCCACCATTGTGAATTGCTTTTAAATTCACAGTTGTCCTATATCTACGCAATTGTAAGTAAGATGTCACATCTGTGCAGACAGAAGATCACCTAAGGACCGGTCACATGGCCTCAAATCTTTCTCCCCCTTGTATTTGACCGAGTCGAGCCAGTGGCTTGAATGCTGTAGCTTTAATGCTTCTATCCAATACTTTCCACTGAGTGAAATGATTTAACCACAGGATTATATCGGCTTACCCTGCAGGGAGAGACATGGGATGACAGAAATACTCCACTACTTACCACCATAAATCAAAACGTACACCCACATGAAATGTCATGATGCACTCTTGTACTCACAAGCACATGCTTCCCCCTCGTCTGTTTAGACGTCTACTGTTCTGTACCTGATTTGTACAGAAACATCCAAGGGTTTGAATACTTTTACAGGCACAGTAACAATTGCATAATGATTTAGGAAGGAGAGCAGCAGCTGAACAAGTGTAAACTTTTGGGGATAAAATATATTCTCGGTATTTTTGCTGAACTGAACAACGACTTAACACAATAAGTCACTTATTGTGTCAGTACCAAAATGTCTGTGGTCAGTTTATTGCTTTATTCAATAAATCAATCTAATCAATCTGTCTAATGTTTTCCTCCTGCTTGGTTTTACCTTTGATAATTAGCTGCAGCAGGGAACTTTTTTTTTTTCTCAGTATCTGAGACAGTTTGACAGTAGCCGTTGGTGTGTCAAGACTTTGATTTCCTTTTCAACAACCACATGTTAAGCATTAGCCTGATATGACCTTCTAAGACCAAACAACGTGTGTGAAGAAAACTAACTCTAGATATTCTTTTTGATTAAGCGGAATGACAAGCAGTCAGCTCCACTCAAGCTATCTCTCGTAGCTGTCGGGCGTCCCTAGCACTTCAACCTTGATTTGTTCCTTTTATTTTACAAGATTTGTTCTGTCGTCCTGTAGCTGAAAGATTTTGATCAGGTTGAATAAATCCACCGACTTCGAACAAGCAGCTACATCTCCATTCAGCATATCTCAATTGAAAGCTTTTTTTTTTTTTTTGGTCAGGAAAACAACACAATTTGAGTTTACAATAGTGGGTCATTGTAGTATGCCGCAGAAATAAAAATCTCCAAAAATGATGTACTTTTACGCTTTTATTCTCTGACCAACGTTGATACAGCAAACCACACCGGCAATAAAAGATCAGAAACTCGAGCTCAGATAGAACAGAATTTAAACTGGAACAACCCGTTGTGTTTGGACATCTCTGTGCCATTTACTTGTGACGTACACAAGTGTGTTCATTATTATAGGGAATGTAATATCTCTATATTAATGCAAAAATAGCTCGTTGTGAAGCATATTACATTATCATTCCATTCTTGCTGAATCAGATTTTGTTTTATGCCTCCAAAGACTCGCACTGTGTCATAAAATTGTGTTTGGAAATTATTCATGTTTGTGAAACAAAGGAATGGCGGACTGTGATTAATTCTAGTCTGGTGAAGATTAGAATGTTTTCTGACACCAAAATGTGATGAAAAGTGCCCTTTAGGAAGATAGTTTAGGTTGCTCATGTATAAAGTGAGAGATTATTACCATTTGGGGTCTTTCATGATTTTGTTTTTCTTTCATTGCAATGAGACAGAAAGTTTCTAGGAGCCATGGGTCAAGAACACACAGGGGGAGGTGACATGTGGGACTGAAATACGAAAGAATGTGAAATTACATCTCAAATTGTCCCCAAGACGTATCTGATGAAAGAAACAACTCTTTCACACAGTCAGATGCGGTTCTGACCTCTTGCTTTGACAAAGTTACAAAAAATAAATAAAAAATCACCGAGCAAAATTAGTCCTTGAAACGAAAAAAATGTCTTTGTATCCTGCATTTACCAACAAATTGCCACAAATCTGCTTTCAAAATTGCTAAAAAATCTGTCAAGTCATGGGAATGTAAGAAAAAAAAAAAACATTTTAACAAATGTAGTTCCCAGGAGCAAATTCTGAAAAGAACAGTGGGGCTAGAAGTGATCTCCATTTTTCATCAGTGCACTATTCAACCTGACCGCAGAGCGCTCACAGTGGAAGTCAGCAGGCTGGGCCAGCGTCCTGCCAGCCTTGCAGCGTCGCAGCAAAGATGAGCCACAGCAATGTTTCCGCACGGAGCGCGGACACGATAATCAGCCACATGGCTGCCTGTGCAAGCTTGTGACTGCCTTTCACAGGCAGGGTGAAAAACAAATGAGTCACTACTTATCTCTGAATGTCATCATTGAGAGGTACTTGGCAAGTTTAAAATTCAACGTTAAACTGAAGACCTCTGCAGTCGGTAATAACTGTCTCCTTAATTTCTTCCTTGCTAATACTTCAATATAGCTTTTTCTAGCTAAAGCAAAAAGAAGGCATCCACTAGTCCGGAAGAAGAAGTGTTTAAGTCTACAATATTATGTTTAAGTGAGTTTTTGAGCCCAATCCTGGTCGAGTGAAGTTCAGATCATTTTTATTAATTGTTTTCTTGTCTTTAGGAAGAGTAGCTTTCAGGAGCCACCAAGAAGCTCCCTCTTTATCACTCAGATGAAGAAAAACTCCTTCACGGGAGCCGGCATACATCAGCACACCTGCAGCACAGCCATGCAGGGCAAGTTATGCTGATAGGTTTCACAGACGGAGGCGAAGGACACAGCAGCAGAGTGTTTGGAAAGTTTAATGCGACACCAGACTCTGTCTTGTGACTACAGCAGTCAGTGTGAAGAAAGTGATGGAATCAAGACCTGTGCCAAGTGGAGATTTGAATTTTGGGTTTGCCTGAACACTTGCTCTCCACAAAGCCACTGCCTATTTCTACAAAGCTCCTCCTTGCGGCTGCAGTCGAGCTTCTGCCTCACGGAGCACTCCTCCCCCACGTCTTCCCCCACTCAGCTCCTCTAGACTAGCGGCATCAGTCCTTAGGAAACACCTGGTGCAGCTGCAAATCTGTTGAGCTTTTCATACGAACCACTTCTCAGTCCAACGCTGCTAAGAACAGTTGTAATAATGATAAGCATTGTACTGATAATGCACTGAAGGTGGAGTGATAGAAAGAGCAGGAACTTCTTAAAGAGACAGAGGCCCAATTTCATGGGGTCAAATTACGAAGTCAAATTTCTTTTAAGTCATGTTTGATATATACAGCATATTTATGACAACTGAAAGTAACATAGTTTTGTGATTCTACTATAAAATGGCACCAAGTCCCTGAAAAATACAGAAAACCAAACATTTCATGAGTATCTGGTGCTGCTGGTGCCTCCCTTGTCTGAAGGTTAAGCAGTTTGCATCCATGCAGAGGAAACGCAACATAAACAGAATCTCAATCTGCTCCTTTCTATGCTTGGTCTATTTGACTGACATAATAAAACACTTTGGATAATCAGCATTACGGATGTCTTCTGCAGGCCAATCAGTAACAGAGCCTCCAGCTACCAAAGCTCACCATTTGCTGAAAGAGCATCCCATGAACTGTTTTAAAACAGTTCATCTTTCAAAATGATCTAAAACAAGAAATTAAAAAGACAAAGCAGAAATATGCTAAATATAATACTAATATAGGATTAGAACTCACTATATTAGGCACAGAAGGGCTGTACTGATACTTCACTATGTTCAGTGGGTTTTCGTGTGGAGTGAAAGTATTTCCTTATATGCAGTTTCAGTTTTAGACATCTGGAATGCTGAAGTGAGTGAATCTTCCTCAGTACAGTCAGTACTTGTGCCGTGTTGCATGAGATTTAGTTATTTTATTATTGGGTCATTTTTAGAATATCTAAGTAGCAATTGTGTAAGCGCCGTAATAATGGCGCACATGTTTGGCATGTAAGATGTGTGAGAGCTGTGGCATTAATGCTGCATAATTTTAGGAAACCTTCAATCATTTCTTGGCTTAGCTGCTGATAAAATGCATCAGTGTTCAATGTGTTTGGAAGGTGATGCTGAAGTGTTGCTGTGCATCATCCCAGATGAAAGAAATGCAAGCACATATGCAGTAGTGTGACACCAAAGAGTTGACACTACCACACAGGTCTCCATGCTAAAGTGGCTTCAATTCATTTCGGACAGAACAGCAGTAGCTGCTTTTAAAAGTTAACATAAGGAACCCAAAACTCACTTGACTTTTTCAAGGTGTAAAAACCTTTTGCATAAAAGTCTCCTGTGTGTGTTTGTCCAAAACTCAGAAGTTAGTTTTGTTTTTTTGTTTTTTTAAGTTTAATTAACTTTTTAAATTCTGAAAACAGATTTATGAAGGAGCTATTCCTAGATGAGTGTTATCCCAGTTACCAATCTGTATTAGCTCTGCTGATATAAGAGCAAATACTACAGTGTTCTGTTGACTCTATGGCTTTTGAATATATTTGAAAAACAAAATATTCTTCCGGAGAAGTTTGGTTGGTTTGATTTTGTGCACTAGGATGAAACCAAACTTTTTTTCTCTATGCAGTGTTATCGTATTCTTAAGAAGCTGCAACACGATTTTTATATGTACCGTGTAGAACTTGTTGCACTCTTGTCTAGAAGAAAACCAGTCGCCTCTTAATTAGATAGGCAGAAAAAAATTCAACTTGATAAAAAAAAAAGATCAGAATTGAGTTTTAAACACAAATTGGATTCGACCTAAATTCGTTTACTCTTTTCCTATCCAGTCCCCAGACTTGTTGTGTACTACATGAACTGAAATGAAAGGCTTTTGAACGATTATTGTTTTATCTCCCTCTGAGTTTCATCTCCATGTGATCGTCACAACACACAGCCCTCATGCGCCAGCATGACCCACACAGCTCTTTCCACATCTCCCCACAACCAAACTGAATCTACCCCATGCATGAACGCAGACGGATGAGGGCCTTTCCACTACTTTGCTGCAGATTCAAGATTTTTCTTACAATGTGAGTCACTGCAGCTGCAAAGTATTTTCCTATTACCATGCTACTGATCACATTTCACTTTCTGACTTAAACATGAGCATTAGAAAATCGAAATGTTGTGTGGCTGTGCTGAAACTGCATATGCAAAGTTTTCAGTTTCCTGAAATACTGAGAAAAAAAAAAATGCTTATTTTGACTTCAGCCTTAGAGGGAGCAAAAGTTGTTTCCATGAAGCAGATATCCACATGGATTTAGATGCAACAAAATGGCAACCAGTAGCTGTGGTAGGAGGTTGAAGAAAAACAGGAGCTGGTCCAACATACCCAGTTACCCAGGGTGTAATAATGAGACCTGGTAAAGATGTGTAAAATACTTTATTTTCACTCAGAAAAAAAAAAAAAATTCTGAATTCCTCCAACAGCGAGATGTGGAACTTTTCTAACCTTTACTATTTTGTCTCACTCTGTATGGCAATAATGGCTCCTAGAGCTTTGGTTGTTTTAAACTTTTAATTACTGCTTTGATTCTATATATGGGCATATTTAGGTTAGTATTACTTGAAGCAAGTTCTTAGCTTTTGAACATCAACACACATATTTATTTTACTTTGTTCAAATCCTAGCCTGTGGTCTTTCTGCATTTAGATTGTTTGTGCTTTTCATTCATGTGTGGGCTTCTCTCTAGCACTCTGGCTTCCTGTGACAGTCCAAAAACATGATTGTTAGTTTAATTGGTCTCTCTAAATTGCCCAGAGGTGTGTGTGTGTCGGTGTACGTCGAAAACTATGTGAATTTTGTCACATTATGCTTACACGTCCGAGAAACACGAAATTGTGGATCATTAATTAAAAATTCTCTGACACTCATAAATTTTAAGAAGGAAAGGGAAAACAAAAAAAAAAGCTTGACATGTAGTTTTCGTAGGAATGTTAAGGGGCATCAGCGGGGTGGCAGCAGCCTTTATGAAAAATTGTTATTTGAAAGAGCAAGAGCTCATAAAATGCAAACCTCCAAAAGGCTCCAAGGGAGATGCTGTTTTTGGTCTGATTTCTACTAGTATGGCTCAAAAGGGACATATTTTACCCAGAGAACATCACTCTACTCCTCAATACTTGTGAAACATTTAGTTTCTTCATTCTTTGCACACCTTTACGAGGGGTGCCAATAATGTAACGGATGCTGTAAACGACTTGCTACTCCGGATCGAAATAACGACAAGCTTCTTAAGTCGGGCGCATTCAGAATACTTCACTTTCAGCCTCAGGGGAACGGCAATGCAAGCGTTTTATCTAATTATAAAATGAGTCTGTACTCTGCGCAGTAATCTGCCTCATCATGTTGTCTCACTGAATTCAAAGAGTGAAATGTCATCTTTATGTGTGATGGTGAAAAACAGAAACATGATTAATCTATCTGCTCATAATCACAACTCCCACAGGACTCTAAGACATCCTGAGAGATTCTGTCACCCTTGCTGAGAAGAAGAAGCCCCTGAGAGTTTTAGAAGTGTTCCTTGACAAATCTTCACTTCTCATACTTGACCAATGAAGTCATTTGCTTGCGTCGACGTGTAGAACGGGCATTGTATATATAAACCAAGCTGAGGTTATGGTTTCTTGCTTTAGGTATTTAACCACCTTGAGGAACACCGAGAACACAGCCTTAAAAACAGGAGGAAAAACGAAAACCATGTGAATCAGCATCTGAGATGTTATCAATAACATCTGACGAGAGTTGTTTTGGAAACGCGTCAGTTTAGATTGCTTACAGTGTTTGGTTTTGCAACGTTTACGTGTCAACCTCTAAATCTTTCATGCTTGGAATGAGACGTCATGCACGCTGTGGCTTAGATGTTTTACGGTTGCACAGCAATTTGCAACCAAGCCCAATATACGTCTTCACATTTTGTCACTTTAAATCCACCAACCTCACTGTGCTTTTTCAGCGCGCCATGTCTTTGACCAGTCCAAAGAACTACCTCACTCTAACTTTAAGAATCAAGAGATTATGAGGGAATTAGATGCTTTGTGAATGTAAGTGGATATAATCATTAGCTACATTAATCAGACAGCAGTTTCACTTGCACTACACTGAGGTGAGTGAAGCATCTGCATAGCATAATGTGATATGAAGTAAGGTTGTTATTGAGTCGTTGACATGTTAGTTGAAGAATAGTTACGTTGATTGAGTAGCAGTGGGGTGCATACTTAATACATGCACCAGGTATGTCCAAAAATGTTTGCCCTCGCTTAGCTGATAATCAGATTCTGTATGTTTTATATGTGTCATAGGATGATGTAAGATTTCTATGTTTCCATAGCAATGAGTTATTCTATGCTACTGAAGATATGCGATAGTGTGACCGGGGCAAAACCCTGCAAGCAGCTTAATGATCATACAGCTGTATTACAGCTACAGCAACTGTGACCTTGACTTGAAATTTGTGCAATTTTATATGCATTTTCCCCATACGTTATGTTTCAAACCCCCCACAATCAGCCTATTCTGAAAGAACAAAGTAAGCTTCTGGGTTCTTGTATGTAGTGAGAATCTGAACCCTGCAGGTTACAGCCACCCCGTTGAGGGAACCCTCCTGTTTCACATTTCAAACCCTCATTCAGACCACAGATACCCACTGTTCACTCTATAACAACGGTTATATGGCGACGGTACAGATGAGCGTGGGGATAGCGAGACTGATGGTGGTCCTAGCGGAGGTGATGAGCGTGATGATGATCACAACCTGCTGTTGCCTCCAATGACAGCCCAGAGTCCTTCACAGGTAAAGAGAGGCGCAGCGGAGTTGTAGGGTCACATCAGGCTGACGGTGGGGGTCTTGGCCAGCATCAGCAGGATGTGTGAGATCACATTAAGTGGAATGAATGTGATTGGGCCCCAGGCTTATCATCAATACATAGAGCTCCAACTGTTTCTGGATTACATCGTGAAGGGCAGCAAAGAGGGATCCAAAAATTGCCTGCAATTTACTGGTGGGTGTTTGGAAGTGAATGTGTTTCTAGATGAGTGTGTTTTTTGAATATGAATGAGAATCTATGTAGTGTGAACAATGATGTAGACATACATCAGGTCCCTTTTAAAGATTTTTTTTTTTTTGCCACCAGCAAAGAACAGCATGAGTCCCTGCTTTACAACTCACACTTTCCCATGAGTAGCACGCAGTCTTGTCACAACACAAGTACTCTGATGGATGTCTCTACCTCTCTGTGTCACTTTGGTTCTGACAGCCACTCTTTAGACCACTTTTCAGATGTATCATCCCACAGGGGGAATAAAACCCAACAAGAACAGAGAAGAGTACGGGGCAAGGAAGAGCCAAATGAAGAACTGAGGGAGAAGGGAGTTCAGAAAAAAAAAAAACAACTTGTGAGAGATACTGGCGTCTTTGTCTGATTACAACGGCATGTTTTGGGATGACGTGGCGTGTTGGTTGAGAGTCAGTGTGGTTATGTTGAGGTCGTGGTCGATAACACTTCACTACACGGTGGAATATGAAAAGTATTGATTTGCTTTTTACCTTGGACAGCTTTGAGCACAAAGCCTGTGATGTTTCTGTATACGGCGTTCAAAGTCAATACTCCTCTCCCCACATCAATCTAGCTTGTAAAAGAGAAGGAGTGGGGAGAAAAGAGATTCTTGTCATATCAGACAGAGATGTGTCCTCTTCGGGGCTTTGTGTTACAGAGGTCAGGCTGGTTGTTGTGTTTATTACCTTATGGATCTGAGACGGTGGTCAGGGAGGGATGAGGGTGATGGGAGTTTGTGTCAGACAGGTATGGTTTGAAAGAGTGATGCTTTTGGTCTCGTCTGTTCAAAGCACCCTTGCTGCATGTTTGCTGTGTCCCCTGTCTGGCTTGAGGGGAAGCTACAAACCCATCCGCCTTTCACGAGGGCAAAATTTGTGAGATGCACGGCTGATAGTTGACCTGACAAAAAAAAAAAAAAAATCTACCACCTGACCTGTTACTCTCTGCTGCTCCTCCAGAATAAAGATGGGAATCTTAGTTGTTTCACTGACTAATGTCAGCCATGCTCTGGTAAGATTGCAGGTGTATCACAATCTTTGTGTTTTTATAAACTAGATTCTGTGACATCCTAAAAGCCTAAATAACTAAACCTGGTATTAATGGCGGCGTGTGCACATGTGGTGGCCTTCGCACCTTCTGATTACATTTAGGTTTTTAGTTTTACCAGGTCATGGTAATAAGGTAATTTTGATTCCTTGGGTGTCTAGTGTAAATGATAAACTGACAACAAAGTACTTTGACTTTATAGTGAGATCAAATTGGAGACAAGTGAACTTTTCTGGATGGCGAATGCATACATCGCACAGAAAAGAGAGCTGAACACAAATGCAAAAAATAAAAGAAATCAGATTTTTACTTGTGAAAAAAACTAAACCATTTGTCTTTTCTTAATTATTGGTGTAGATATAATGCTTAAATATTCCCAATAAAGTCCACTGAAGTTTGTAAACAAAATATGAAAAATATTCAAGGAGTGGTATTACTTTTTATCCCAGAAAAAAAAGGATTGGAGTGTGAAAATTGCAAGTTAGCAAGGTCACAGCTCCAGGTATTTAAACCACTTGTAATGTGTGTGAAGTAACCACAAAAAACGCTGTCCACTGTTTTTCAGACACACAGAGAGAAAGAAAAGATTGCCCCAAATAGTACCCTCGAAGTCTTCTGAGTGTCAAAAAAAAAAAAATCAATGAAATCAAGAAGAGCTGAGAGATGTATTTGAGGGCATAGATCTGCTGTAGAAAAATTCTTCTCCACAAAGACAGCAACAGAGGAAAAACACACTTGAGACAGTCCTCGATGTTAAATCTTGCTGATCTCAGATCAGACAAGAGGGAGGTCTATGGGGAGAATCGCAAAGAAACAGACAACTACAAAGGAGCAGAATAGCAGATTGCGGAGCGGTTCCTGAGATCACAGAGGAGGAAAAAGGCAGACGGACACAGGAGGAAATCAAACTTCAGATGTTTTTTCATTGCTCTCATGCATTGTAAAAGCCTACTTGGAAAAACTGAGGGCTGTGCGGAGTATACTTGTATGATGATGCAATCACTATCTTTGAGCCTGTCTCTCAGTCTACTACTTTTTCTTGGACACCAGTAAGGGGCAAGTGTCTGGGTGAGACCACTGGGACAGATCTGAATCAAGTGATTGATGCACGACAGGCTGAGAATTAGATCCATCTGCTATGATCAGAGGAGAGGTGTGGCTCTGCAGACATTTAAGTGGCTGGATTAACCACTGGCTATGAGGGCTATTGATGTTATTGAACAGGGAGGCTGATGAAGGGAGTCCTTGTCAAGGTGTGCGATTATGCTGCTGCGGCTGCTTGGCATGCTTGTGGAACAGGAAATGTGCAGTGGCACAAACTAAGCAAAAAAAAGAAAAATCATTACTGTTTAAACTTTACCTTTAATAACATAAAGTTACCTAATTTTTAAAATGCAATCAGTAATACTTTTATAACAAATTTATATCAGTAATGATTTCTTGGTTAATGTCAAGTTGTCATAACAAAGACATTTTGAATAATGTCAACTTTGTATTAAAAGTGTCATAATTTACCGAATGACGCTTTATGACAACAGTCATAAAAATTCATGAAGGCTTATTCATGTTCATGACATGTTATGTCATGTTCATGACAATGTCATGACAGTCTTATTCAACCCCCTTCAAAGAAAGTGTAAACGAAATCTGTAACACAGCCTTTAAAATATAAGCCTTACACATCTACACAACTGTTGTTTAAAGGTGCTTGTTACTGTAGTGTACCAATTGTTAGTTTTAAATCTCCTCATATCTGCATACACAGCTAAATTATTTATTCTCTCGTGACACCATAAAAATATGAAGAGCATATTGTGAGGAGACGCAGGCAGTGCGATGTAACAGGAAAAAAATAGAATAGAAACAGTCACAGTCTTTTCTTCTTCTGGCTAATGTGTGACTTTTTTGTGTTACAATTTACCCAATTACATTATTTTTATTTTGTGGATTTTTTATTTATTTCTTTTTTGTATAAAAATGTTTCAGCAACATTTCATGACATTTAATTGCTGGAGATAATCTACAAAATCCCCCAATTTCACGACCACTGCAATTATGGGCACCACTTGATGCACTGAGTAATTTAACTATTAAACCTGATAATAATTTTGTGTTGGATGTGAAAGAGATGGACAGATGTGAGGATCAGAGTTACTTTGGCAGGAATCAAATGTCAGCGACCAGACAGCTGGGTCCAATCATTTGTTAAAGGTTGGAAGAATAAATAAAATGAAGATAAACACAAAAGAAGATACTTGTGATGTAGACAAATGGATGTACGCAGACGAGTTCCAAAATAGTTATTCCCTTTAAGAGGGATTAGGGATTACATTATGATTTTTCATTTATTTTATAATAAATCACAAATTCTGGTCATCTGCATGAAGCAGTACATGTCTGGAGCCACACCCATCCGTTCCATGATAACTGCAGCGCTGCAAGAAACACTGAAGACAAGGCACAGATGCAAACGGTGGGGTTGAGGGATCTCGTGAATAACAGAGAACCAACTTCATCCTCTTATCGAAACGGTCCGGCACTGTTAATCAAGAAAGAATGGAACAAGCATTCCAGGGAAACATTAAGTTGGCTCACAAACAAAACCTTCGGGCCTATAAATCTGGTCATATTTCAGCCGAAGCCTGTTACTTCAGTTCTTATTTCTTCTTTACCTCATTTTGACCCAAGCCCCCCGTATCTTATCTCTGTTGGCCAAGACAGGGCTTGAAGAGTCTGCTTTTTGCAAAAGAATGCTTTAATTAAATTCACGGCATCTGGTTAAAAGGTTTTCATTTCTCACAAAAAGCAGTGCGAAAGGGATGTGCGCATCTTGTGATGCGTGATAGTCTCCATTAGTATGGATGTTGAAATTTTAGGCGGCATCTCTAGCTTGACACAATTCTGGTCTCTCCTGAATAAAGACAGGCTTCCAAACTTGAAACTCTGGAAGCCTATTTCTGTCACTTTGTCACAAACCATTTTGACTTTAAAATTTAACAGTATGTCGAACTACTAACTAAATCTCATAAATATGGTAGTTCAAATTATTACATTTAATGTCAACATTTTGAATTAAGTTATGACTGACTTTGAATATTCCCGATTTCTGATTTAAAGCTTTACTTCTCAAAATTGCCATGAAATTCAAAACTGTGGTTTTAAAAACTCCTGACTATGACAATGCGAGCTATTTATTTCAAGTGACATAAAAGTGGTTCCATAGAAATCAAACAGGAAGCAAAGCAACTAGAAAACCTATTCAGCTAGCCGGCTCTCACTTTTTGTTTTCTTTTATTTATCCTCTGGTTACAAAATGTAAGATCTTAAAATGGTTTTCTGAACATGGCATGGAAGAGACAGGATGACAGTGTTTTAGCCACAGAATGCATTTTTTTCCCATGAATAAAGACTTTTTGCTTTGTTTATGGTGCTAATATGGCAGGAGTTGGACAGGCTGTCTAAACTCCGGTAAGATGGTCACGTATGCATAAATGAACCCGCAGAAGCTGGCAGACACACACACACACACACACACACACACACACGTAGACACACAGCACGGCTCTGTTCCCGGTGCCAGCATATTGTTCAACATGTTTAGTTTTGCGACAGGAATCCTGTCGTATTTCGCGATGAGGTCACGACTCGCTATAAATACACTGAAGCATACAGCCGGGTTTCAGAGACGTGCTTGGTTATCACGTAGACGAACAACTTCAGGGTGGTGACACACAAACAATTAACTCGTTATAATGATGAAAGAAGTTCTTTGTTCTCCAGCAATTTTGCCTGAATTTTATATATATTTTTAATCTGCCGATGATATGTCAGCAAAGAATTCTGGTATATATTTTCTGTAGCTGAGCAGTAAGTTACAGCTGTAGTTATAGGTGTACATTCAGAAGCAGACTATATTCTGCATCAGTAAAGTGGATGAACTTCATTAACACAGCTGTTTGTTTGGAGAACAGAATGAAACTGAGTGAACTGATTTTTTCTCAAAGACAAAAACCTGCAGGAAGATGATTGGCACCTTGCTTTTAAATCATGTTTAATCTAAAATGACAACTTCGTTACAGAAAAGAGCAAATATTTCACACAGGCTGCACTTGAAATGTTACAAATGACATAAGTGCTTAAATCTCTGAAAAAAGGGTTAATTAGAGTTACTTTCAAAGCAATTTTATTGCAATGTTCTTTCTCGTAAATTAACTAACGAGAGTACAGACTGAACACTACGCCAAGGTGCAAAGGTTTTAATGATCTAATCTTATTTAGTAATGAAGCCAAATTTTACGCTATATTTTCTTGTATCTAAAACAATTAGATATATATTTCAATATATATCTCGGATTAAAAATAATAAACCTATTTTGTAACATATTTCTTTTCCTTTATATTAACTGTCAAAAAAGACAAAGATTCAACAGAAGAAATTTATTCAACAGTGTGTGGTGCCAGAAGGAAACCAGAGGAGCATCCATCCATTTTCTTTGCAACCTAGTCCCTCAGTGGGGTTAGGGGGGGTGCTGGTGCCTCTCCAGCTAATGTTCTGGGTGAGAGGTGGGGTTCACCCTGGACAGGTTGCCAGTCTGTTGCAGGGCAACACAGAGACAAACAACCATGCACACACACACACTCACACCTAGGGGCAATTTGAAGAGGTTTTTGGACTGTGGGAGGAAACTGGAGTACCTGGAGAAAACCCACGCATGCACAGGGAGAACATGCAAAGTCCATGCAGAGGGACTGGGAATTGAACCCAGAACCTTCTTGCTGCAAGGCAACAGCTCTACCAACTGTGCCACTGTGCAGCCCTGCTTCTCTGTGAGTCTTAGAATTGGTCAACCTAAATTGTTTTATTGACAATTTAGGTTGAAGTTTTATTTATTTAACTTCAATATAACAAAGTTTCTGTGATGGACTGGCGACCTGTCCAGGATGAACCCCACCTCTTGTCTGAAATGTCCCGCTGGAGAAAGGCACCCCTCCTGACTCCATTAGGGACGAGGGTGTAAGAAAATGGATGGATGGATGGATGACAGAATTTTTTTTTACAATTAACCTGTCACTGAGAGGTTTGAGATTCCAAAGGTCTTTGCTGCTCACTAAAAAAATACTTAAATGCTAGAATGTTAAACATTTGTCAAAAAGTATGAAGCAGCCAAAAATGAAATAAAAAAAAGCTCTCCCCCCCCCAATTTTTTTTTCCGCAAGTTAGGAATACCACCACAAAGCATAAAACCCCCTCCTGCATATTCCCCTAGTAACTTTTGTGGAAGTGATTCGGAGAGAGGCAGTTAACACCCGGCTGGTCAGGAGGAAAAGCTCAGTGAGCCACGCAGGGGAAACGTTGGCCCTCCGAGGTGTAAATGTGTGGAAGTGAATGGGGGCAAAGTGAGGCCTTTCTGAGAAGCAGCTCGTATGCTTGACCAGTCCCGCCTGAGTAAATAAAAGTGAACATTTAAGAAAAAAATGGCGATTATTTTTCTGGTCACGTTGCGGACGCGGCGTCATTCTGGCTTGATGAAGATCCCCAGTCGCGGTCAAAAGAGCCCCGACCCACATCCTGTGGAAGTACACCTCATTCCGGTTTATTTCCAAGCACAAACTTCACATTACTCTCAGCTGGCCAAGCGCACTGTCATTTCATCAGGTTTTTCCCCACGCCACCACGCTAGCCCCCGATGGTCTAGTAATTTTCAGAGCATAACCCATAAAGAAGCATTGTAATGTGGATCCACCTCATTATTGCCGGGTCAGCGTATAGAGCGGAGCAGGAGAGCAGGGCGCCTCGTACGGCTTGTTAATTCAACACCTCTCTCATTCAGCGCTGCATTTGTACAGCTGGCCTTTTTGAAAGGAGTTCAAACTATATCACACCCACATACAGCGTACGTAGTGACAGCGCATATGCACAACAACACAAATCCCAGACGTTGCCCTGACATCACTCCACACCACTGGGTTTCTGCCCAGCCTGCGGTTCTCACCTTGGGAAATGACCCGGTGCCTGTCCAGCCACCCAGGCATGAAACACACACACCCCTAAAAAGCACAAGGGCTGGGTATTGATAGGAGGTCTGAGTGGTTGGACGGAGGCAAAGATGTGGTTTTAAGTATGAGTGTGTGGAAAAAATTAGCTGGGAACCGAAGAGGAATACGTGTGCAGCAGGAGTGCATGCGATATTAAAATGCAGGAATATTTTTTCTCGCTAAGCATTATTCTTTGGCTTCATGCATGTGACGTAGTGCAAGCCTGTAGGTTTAGGCTAAAATTAGAATACTATTTATTTTAGGCAAAAGTTTGTACTGCATGACTTGTTGCCCTTTTGTGTTAACAGAGTTGGCAAATAAAACTGTCTCATGGGGCCAGGCAACAAGACCAAATAATGGCTGGGTAGCCCTTAATATTTTTAAATTGTGTATAAGGCAGAATTCAGGGCACTCAGGAAAAAAAAAAAAGATAGTTGGAGCAAGATAAAAAGTATTTCCAATGCTAAACCCAACATCCTCTTTATTGTGTCTTATGGTTTAAGACTGAACATAACCCACCAAATTAAATAGCACAAGGCCACATTACTGTTTTAAAATAGCATTGAGCAAACTGGTGCTTTAAAAACGTTATTTATTGGGGAGGTTTCTTGCTCCAAAAAGTTTAAGAGCCACTGCTGTAGAGGGAGCAGCAGAGGGTGTTGATTGGAGGGTTTGAGCGTTGAGAGATGGAATTGAAGAAGGATTATATGGTCACTCAGATTCAGGAGGAGGAGGAGAAGTACGGGGTTGGTTGTGAGGGGAGTGGGGCCGCTCTAAAAGGAGGGCTGGTGGGGGGAGGAGGGTGAACTCTTGGCCTCGAGACTGGGGCTCCGTCACGCCTCACATCTTTGCAAGCCACTTGGGCCCGATGCTCAAGAGGGGGAGTCGGTTCAACCTTTGTTGCAGTGGAGGAGTGGGGAGTGACAAGGCATACCAGCATATCTGACATGTCAGAGCAGTTGGCTGGGAGACCTGGATTCTGGTCAGATCTGACGCTAGCCATCTGCTTCGGAATAAGACCGGGCCGTTTTAAGTGATGAATCTGCCCCAGGGAGGACATGAAATTGTGCTTCAAGGAGGGGGGAAAAAAAATAAAAAATAGGAAAAACACACATGGCAAATCAGGTATTGATGAAATATGCACAGACTTATTTCAGTAAGCAAATAAGAGCTGTGTATCCTCAGAGAAAGCCTAAATGGTGGTTAAATAAATCAAAAGGAGATTTTTTTGAGGTGAAAGGCAAACAGAAATGAGCATGATCAGATTTGAGCTTTCGTTCGAGTCCCCAGTAGGATATATTTATCCTTACCTCGTTCTCTCATAGAGCTCCCTTTAAAGTCATTGAGCGAAGGGAAGTGATGAAATGGAGCAATTATGTATCCATTTGTGCTATTCAGGTGAAACCAGGTGTAAAATTTCCAATCTGTGCAGCTGCTGTATCCTCAATTCATTGTGCTTTCTTGCCACTGTTGCCTGTTAGAAGGTAATATCTGAAATATGGACTAAATATTACAAGCAATAAAGCTATTTAACATTATTGTATTACTTCCAGAGAGAAAGATTGCCTTCTCCACCCTGCAAATGTATACCAAAAAATTGAAATAACAAAGGTATTGCTGCATAACAAAACAAATCTTAACAGAGACATTTCTGAATTGATATGTTCTGCTGAGAAGGAACAGAATGCAATAACAAAAAAAAAATGTTCCTAATCAAGAAGAAACATGGGTAATTTGATATACAGACATTTAGGAATATGAAGAAAATAAAATGCTGCACGCTCATCCTGAACGCTGGGATAAAAAAAACAAACAAAAAAGAAAACAACCTTTTTTTCCTCTGTGAAAACAGATAGCCGAGTCATCTCCCGTTGAGCTGGAGATTAATTTTCATTTTCCCAAACAGTTTGTGCATATAAATATTCATGAACCACCTTGAAAAGCGGTGGGCAACTATAAGACGGTCAACGGAGAAACCAACCACTCCCCCGCCCTCCCCACTGCCTAATCTGCAGCTGTGCTGAGGGAGAGTAGGGGGTTAGCTCATGATGAAAGACTCTCACCATCCACGACCTTTCCAGTCTAAAACAAAGATTTGCACAATTAACTACTTTTAAATGTCATCCAACTGCCAAATCTGCATATCAACGCCAAGGCTTGCATAGAAATGAGGATGTTTGTGGACGAATCATTTTTCTCCCCCCGTCCCGTCGCCGGTGCCAGCGAATGGGTGGCTCTTTCTTGTTTTAGCCAGGGAAGAAATGTAAATGTCAACATATCTTGCGTGGAGATCCTTCTGTTGCTAATTAACCTTTGCCGTTTAGAAGCTAAACTGGGCTCTGCCTAAACGCCGCAATTAACTGGAGCTTGAAAGACAGAGAGACAACATCTACACGGAGCCGTGGAACACAGGGAATCACGCCGACTTCATTATCCTTGCAGACGCACCTCATTTTTTGTCATTGGTAGATATTCTCCCCAGGCTGCAAAGAGAAGAAGCCTATTGGGACAGTGTCAAAACTTTGTGGATTAAAAACCTTCTTTTCTTTTTTTTTTTTTTTTTTTTTTCCCCAATCTCCATAAGGACTGTAGACGGAAGGCAGTTTAGCTGTAGCCCCAAGTAGGAGGAAAACCATTAAAGGTGGATTCAATCTCATAAATCTTCATACATCAAGCTGAAGACTGCTGGGGTCTATCATATTCACATTCAATTTGCAGATTTAGTGACTGGGAGGAAAAATGTGTCCTCCTCGAACTGGCTTTAACGGTCCAAAACAAGAAAAAAAAACAAAAAAGGGCCGGTGTAATTTAAGCACTTTCCTCTGGTGGTCTCAGTGGGTCTCCTTTGGGCCTGAGCTGCACTGACTCCACTGGAGTAATGAATACCAACACTGAGCTCAGACCTGCAGCTCAAAGCCAGTGTCAGTTACAAAGTCAACCCATTACCATCTTCACTATTCAACAATATACTCTTTCCCTCAACTGTAGAATAAATAACATTCAACAGACAGAGCAGGTAGCTGGAGGTGGAAAAATATAATCTGGTTCCACTGGGAGGGAGGTGAGAAAACTATATGATGATGGACAGAGATGATTTTTTTTTTACTTTTATATGCGGATACATTTTGAAGCTCAAGGAACTGTCAGGCTAGATGCAGACATATGATTGACATAATTTCCAGGGGGAAGGGAAGAATGTGGGTTTGTAGAGGGCAGGGGTGATGTGGGGAAAATGTGGATTCAGTGCAAAAATGATGAGAAGCTTCAACCGAAGCAGACCTGACACCATTTAACCACAAGGCAGACGCCGTACTGTGAAAATGTTTTAATATTTAATCAGCTTCTTGTAACCTTTTAAAATGGTCTCTTGTTTTCTTTGGTTGCTTTTATTTAATTTTTTTGGTTTTTTTTTACTAATTTGAGTCCAAACATTACACCTGACTTGCCATGACAGTTGATTATGCAGAATGGGCCTCGGTAGGAGGAAAGTGGGTAAATAGAAGACAAAGCAAGGAGGAAGTGTCTCGCCTAAATGTTTTTTTTAAGAACCAAACCTAAACGAGGTGAAGCAGCATTTAGTTTCTATGCTCCTCAGCTCTGGAACAAACTCCCTGAAAAGCTGAGTTGTGCAGAAATGTATGGCTTTGATAAACCAATATGGAAAAACATTACTGTTAATGGGAGCTTTCTCGTGGAGCCTAAGCATTTGCTTTATCATGTTTAATGTCTTGTTTTATTATCTTAAATGAGCATTTTAATGTTTCTCAAGTGGTGTGCCATGTTTTTAATGTCTATTTCGTGTTTTTTTTTTAATTGTACTCAGCCTTTCATCTCTATCCATTTATTTGTCCTATAAAGGATTTTGAT